>NC_040011.1:13530212-13616255 GCF_000972845.2 Larimichthys crocea | reverse complement strand
GACCAGTGAAATGTGTGAAACATGGCACTTGGACTTTTGCCTACATGTGCACCCTTGTGCAGAGACAAAACTCATCCCACAGCTCTGTAGCACGGGTGGCAGTAGTATCAGTCTGTTGGGACCTGGCTGGGAACCAGTGGGTAGCTGGTTCAAGTCAAGCATGGACCACAGTACCAAGGTGGACTGGTAGCCATACAGGTGCTAGTGAAAAAACAAATATGGACAGAAACATAACAAACAAATGATAATTACTGCAAGAGTTTCCTTGTTTGGGTGTCCAGCAGATGTGTAGAAAACATCATATCATCCAACTTCCTCGATGGTCAGGCCAACAAAGACCAAAGTTGGCACACATCATCACTGGATTCATGCCAGACCTACAAGAATCGTTTTATTGGCTGACACTCGCCCATAGATGGCCCAAGTGTTCTACCTGGAGCTGATTCTCTGCCCAAGTGACACCTCACAAACAAATCTGGCCGCCAAGTAGGACCAGAGTTCAATCGAACACAAGGAAGTGTGCGGACAATCAGCCGCACCTGCTGCAACCTGGGTCCCTACAAATCAACACTCCTAGAACTGTTTGGACTTTTAATGCATAGTTATGGTATTGCAGCAAAAGCTGAAAAACAATGTATGGACAATATAGAATATACAAATGATGGTTATTGGATCATCAGGATCAGGGCCGGATCTGGCTCAGTCTACAGGAATCATTTTGAGGAGCGGGGATTGAACTGCTGATTTTCTGGATGCCCTCCTGAGCCATAGCCACATGTGACCAAAGCTTTGACTGAAACGACATTTTTTGGCAGACAGAACATCAGATTTGTTAGAGCGGCTGAGGATACTTCTCAAATTAGTACGTGGAATCATTGTGAATGTCATATCCCTACATTGTTTTTAATGTTAACTATCTTGTTGCAACCCCTTATTTTCTGAAAATGATTAATGGAAACTGACTAGACTAGAGAATTATCTCAGCTTCTAACACTGAAGTGGATGGAAACTCACTTGAAAAGGAGTCAGAGATGTAAGAAAACTGTTTTTCTAAGAGCATTTGGTCATTGTGGGCAAGATAATTCGTTTTTGCAGACAGAAGGTGTTGTAATCATGTAGGATATTTAGCATAACAGCGACTCTGTAGTACGTTTGCACTCAGTGCTCGATGTTGTTTTGGTCACTTAGTAAAAAAACTGCAGGTGTTGGATGATAAAATGCAACCCTGCAGTGGGGATTTTAAGAGAGGGTACAGTACCTCTGCGACAGACCTGAATCTAATACAAAATAGCACACAGCGTTTGAGTGAAAAGCCAGAATAAGAACATTAAAACTATGCAATGCTAGAATTGCTTTCCAAGCACTGCTGGGGTCCTCTCCTCATTTAATGCATTCACACATTAAAATGTAACAGTGGGGAACAATCGTAGCTGCCATTTATTTTATTACATTGAATACATTTGTTTATCATATTTCTCCATATTTATAGGTTTCTGTTTAATCCCAAGCTGCAAACAGAGGGAGCAGTTCCATCCTTCAGTAGCTTTATGTTTTTTTATGCTTGTGTTTAACTTAATAGCAAAAAGACTTTTCTGCCTTTTCTGCAAACAGCAGTGTTTTTTTGTTGTTTTTTTTGGGGGTTGTTAGGAGCTTTAAAGGAGTATAAAGACTTCTGAAGCAGCAATAGATTGTGGAGGCAGTTCCTTCCTTCCTTTAGAACGCTTTTCAGTAAGATAGTGTATAAAACTGCACACATTAAATCAAGAACAAATTAATTTGTATACAGAACACTGAATTTGTGCTGCTTGAAAATTGGACTTCAGATTCTGTATGTGCATTTTAATACAGGGAAATCTTTCAATGCGTGTCAGTATTGTTAAACGTCACGAGAGCTCTGTCTCTCATATATAACTATATATATATATATATCTATCTATATATATATATATATATATTATTATATATATTGTTTTTTCCAAAAAAAATATCATTATATACACAAACACATAAAATGTGACAAAAAAATCTTACAATAAAACATTCACATACATAAAACAACATATTGAAGGAGTACCCAAGTACATAAAAATTCCATGAAATTGGGCGACTTGGAAGCGATATGAAATAAGGACAATCAAAATCGATACAAAGGCTGAGCTGGTGATGAATGACTAAAATAAGGGGAAAAAAGAAGGACTTTGATTTCATGTATTTGTGGGACAACACATGAATCAACATTTCTGGAAGTGTTAGCCAGCTGGCTCTTTTTCAACTGCAGTCCTTTGGCAGGATGAATATGTACCAATGAAAATACAGCTGTTGGGTCGGGTTCAGGTCTTTCATACGCAGGACGAAAACGGCAAGTACAGGAGTACCCTGAGCGTACAGTGCTCCAAGTCTGTGTGTGGACCCTTGATGAATCTTATTCCCCATCTCTCTCTCTCTCTCCTCTTGTTTTCTGTCATCCCTCTAGAATCTACCAATCAAATGAAAACACATCTGTAGTGGGTTTGAGGCCTGTGCAGAACTTCAACTTTTCTTATCGCACTGTACTTCATAATGTCTGGGAAATGAATAATGTCTTGGACCTGGAAATATTCCAGCCCATTCTCATGCACTGGGTGTCAGACACGTCTCGTCCCTTGATGTCTCATACAAATGTGCAAGGTAACCTATGGCATCTTTTTGAGATGCACCAGGCTTACGGTACATTCAGGTGACGTATTGTAAAGAATGAAATCGATGCTTAAGGAACTTTCGACGGTTATATGAAACAAATGTGCGCCGTGTGAAACCAAAAATCAATGTTTATTCATAGAAGCATTATTGAAATACTTTTTGCTTTCTGGTTTTAATAGTCAAGATTGTATATGACCTGTATGATGTACAGTGCAAGTGTCTACGCATGGATAGGTATAGAAAACTAGCTGAGAAGTTGTGATGTTTTAAAAAGCTTAAGATTTTTAATGCAGGGGTCTGTTTAGGCTTTTTGTGGAGAAATTAGATTTGTTGAGTGGGTGTGTTGTTGCACCAATGTTGACAGGTTTTTGTAGAAGAAGAAGAAGAAAAATAATAAGAAAAAAAAACCTCCCTTTTACGTTTGTACACACAGATTGTACACGCTCAATAACACACATATTGTTCTTTAGCCCAAGACAGGTAGCCATGCTGCAGAAAACTAACTGTGGTTGGTTGTGGATAAAATTAAGAGACAAAAAACAAATAAACAGAAAAACAGAGGAGAGGAATTGAAGAAAGTATGAGAAAATGAAAGAAGGGACAACACAAATAGGGACAGAAACAAAGAAAGTGACAGGGAAGCATAAAGAAACAAAGAGGAACAGAGGCTGAAAGAGAAGGAGGATGGAAATATGTGTGTGTGTGTGTGTGTGTGTGTGTGTGTGTGTGTGTGTGTGTGTGTGTGTGTGTGGGCAATGAGGGAGGGAGTTATTTCTGGACGAAGAACTTAAAAAGTGAGATTTTATTCAGGTCCATTAGATAAAGTAAGTGAGAGTGAGAAGAGAAAACTGTATTTTTAATTTTTTTTGTATTGTCATTTTGAATCAACGCACAAGTCAACTTGCAGATGTTCTCAGTGAAAGTCTGAAATGTGGAGTAATGAGAAAACATTTCTAAACAAATGAAAAATGTTTAAGTTGCTTTCCGGCCAAGTTTAAAGTAAGAAGATTTCCATCTATCGTATATCCGACCTGGAACTGACAGCCAGGTAACTATTTGCAGGCGCCGGAAACAACAGATAAGAGATAACAGCAAGATTTAGCTGAGTAATGAGGCCATGTATGTCACTTATGTCACTTCTCCTGGCCAAGAAATAGTCCCACATTTAACAGTCTGTTAGCATCACTAATTGTTGTGTTTTACACGTATATCTAATGTGTTAAAACATATAGAATGTGTTAATTAGTCAGATTTGGAGGCGCTATTAGGATGATAATATTCCCTTCAAACACAGTCAGGATGGCTGTCATTCCCCCATGTTCCGTCTTTATACTTACTGTGCAAGAAAGTGAGTTTTGTCCCACTTATGTTACTTTAAAAAAAAATAATAATAATACTAAAAAGAGATTAAGAACATTCCACTTGTTCCCAGCAAATTACGTGCAAAGTGTAATTGATCTGCATGTGCATTCTCATTACAGAAATGTCCCTATGCAACAACCTGTATTAAAGGAATGTTTATGTTGAATAAAAGTGGTAAAACGTAGACCCAAAAATCCCCTCAGGCATCAGGTACAGTGACTCAAGACTTCTAGTTGAGGCACAGTTTAAACTAAACTGGCCATGAACTTTTTATGTACCTGTTCTCCACTTCAGCCTTTTAGTTTAAGGACTCGGATCCTTGTTCTTCCTCACATTGTATGTACTCTGAGAAAAGTGAAGCATTAAAACCCTCCAGGCAGAAACAAGAAGGATGGCACCAGCACAGCTCTCTAAAAGAGTCCCGTAAAACAACCAACCGTTCCCATGTTTGTGTTTTATTTCATTTTTTTCGTTTTATTTTTTATCTCAGTGTTCTGAGTGGGTGTAATTTCCATTTCGGTTCCACTGTTTTGGTCACAGACTTTTACATGTTGTGATGTTTTCAGCGTTGCTAATTCACCATTACAGCTTTAATTGTAAATATCTGTCATGGTAATGTACATGTTTTGAGTAGTTTCACATATTTACATATATTTTAATTACAATTCAACCAGGCTGCCTTTCCTGATGATGTTTGCTCTGACAACCTGTTTTACTTCTACTTCACTGAGTATATCTCCACTGCACAAATCTGGGTTTTGTATTTATACAGCCTTTACTGACATAGATGGGTCCAAATGTAACTAATTAGAAGATGCCAACTGTTATAGCAAAATGGCCCCCGGGAGGCTCCCAATTCATTAGAAGTCTTTGGTTTTCAAACACTACAGCTGAAGCTTATATGTGTTTGAAAAAATACATCTTGGCAGTAGATTTGAGAAAATACAGAATACAGAATGAGCTGTATTTAATATGGTGAGCATCTGCTGCATATTATACATATTTCACTTGAGCTTGAATTCGTAATTTCTTTTGATGTCTTCAGACGTGCCTGTTTGCCTCGTGGTATTTGTCGTCCTCCAATCAAGAAGTACAATCACAAACTGCCCCTACGACTGCTCCTCCACTGTTTGTACCGAGGATCTCAAAGTCTAACTGCAGTGATGGTCGGATAGATTGTTGTTCTCTTTGGTGGTTGAGTCAGCGGTTGAAGTACTAATTTTGGCAAATGTTCTTGTTTGCTGTCTTGCACAGTTATAACCTGGTATCAATAAACTATGGGACTACTAATTAACTATGTATTAGAGTTAGGAGCCAATTATCTTATTGATCCTCCTGATTAAAACACATCTTGTTAAGTAAAGAGGTTTATTGGTGCTGATGGGCTGATTTCTAAACGTTTGTTCCCCTTGCTTCAAGCTATGTTAATTGTTAATCGGGCTTTTTCTAGGTGAAAATCTCAACTTTTCTAAAAAGGTTGCTGTTGTCATCACATGAGAGAGCCATCACTCGGGTAACCAAGAAAGTGGAGGTGTAGCTCGTTCTATCCTGAGCTCCTGATGATATGTCAGACAGAAACATCATGACGGAGACGGAAAAGAAACAAATGAAAAGAAAACACCGTGTGAACACAAGTCTTAAGAGTATTTCCCACAGTGCTGAACTGTAGCTTCGAGGTACGTGAGACTGACGTCTGGCTCCGTTTCAGCAATCACCTCATTTTGTGTGTCCACAATCAATAGCTGGAACACACTCTGTAGGATTTGTTGTTCAGTGTGTGGGTGCTAGCAGATTTATTCAATGAAATTCATATAAGGTTGGGGTTAAAGCTTAACCCTAACCTATATGAATTTCACTTCAGGGAAGAATGCAAAACAAAGTCAAGAAATACTTCAGAAGTTCATGCACTTTATATAAAATACTACCTTAACTGTAATGTAATGTAATTTGCAGTACAAGCCCGGTGACTCACAGGATCATGGACCTGTCGGTCAGTCGGTCTTTGTTAGCTTTAACCTCACAAAGTCTGCTGTGATGGGACAGATGCTTTGCTTTTGAGGGGATAGATAGATAGATAGATAGATAGATAGATAGATAGATAGATATGATATTTACTTGAATTTTAAGTTATAAACAGAAGCCAAAAGACAATATATCATTATATATATAAAAAGAAAAACAGTGTTCAAGAACTCACAGCTCAAATGCATTGTTTGCAATATGTTCATATTCATGGTTCATGTCGCTCAAACCTGTTTGGGAACAGAAGAGAACATTAAATAACATGAAGCAGATGGCGGACACCTTAGATGACACGAGATCATCAAGGTGCCGACCTTATATACCCAGGTTTGATGTTCATTTTCATCCTAACCCAACTGAACATACTTTGCCCATGTGGACTAAGAACACTGCCAGTATCATACAAAATCACTCATGTGACCTTGAACTGCAAAGAGGACACATATTAACTTCTCACACACAACCCTCCTCATGTTTGGCTGCCCTGAGGCAACCACATAATAAACCATGGGACCTCTGCAGTGCCTATATCTGTATCAGCCTGTATCTCTGCCCTTCCCATCTTCGCCTGATGATCTATTTATTTCTCATTCTGCCTCATTCTGCCTGCAATTCTCTTACCCTCCCTCTCTCTCTCCTTCCATTTAAATCAACAGAGGGCCAGAGAGGGTTAGTTGAATACCACTTTAATCTCTCTCTTTCTCTTTCGTGCCAGTCTTATGCTATAAGCCTCTATTGGTAGGCAGCCAGTGACTGCTGAGTCTTGTTAGCTGTATCCCCTCTCGAGACTGTTTAATGTGTTGCATTGCTATTCAGTAGCCAAGGAGAGAGAGAGAGAGGAGGGGGTGGAGCAGAGGGAAACATGTGGAAGGAGAAATACAGAATGTATGGGACCGCCTGAAGCCTCGTGCAGCGTTGACGAATAGTGATGGTCATTTGTCCTTGTTTGTCCTCCCTCATCCTATTTTGTTTTTCGTCACTCTATTGTTCTGTCTTTCTCACAGGAGACGTGTGAGACAAGAAACGCCAGTGACTAACTTAATGGGACGTGTCTCAATGTGAAACGTATAAAAGCTATTTGCATGAGTCAAAAAAGCAAAAGAAAAAAAAAGAAAAAGGTGCCAAAAAAAAAGAGACCACAACATCTGAGAAAGAAGCTTATTTTGGGATTTAGCGCTTTAAGATCAAAGCGGGAAAAAGAATAAAAGTCAAGCTGACTTCTGACTTTCACAAGTGCCTTGCAGGAATATCGCCATGACAACAAGTCTAAAGTCACCTGTTAGACTGTCAGTCGGGTGAGACAGCTCTTATTCATTCCCAACCAGCCTTTACAAGTTAGGTATAGAGCGTTTATTTGGCATCAGAACAACAAACCGGTAAGGTCAAACCAAATCAGGCATTGCATATGTTAGCTGCAGGGTCTTGCAGGTGTTTATGTGTGCAGAACATAACCGCTACGGAACTATTTGGAAATATTTTAGTGTCACTACTTTGCAGCACGGACTGTAAGCAAGACACGGGTGTATTTACATGAAATTAACCAACTGAGAACACAACAGGGAGACTGTCTTGGATACATAAACTTAGTAGGGACTTCAGCCTACCATGAATGAAGACGCCATTAAAAATATCGTTCTCCCCTCGTGCAGTAACTGATGCAAGATACTGAAGAAAGCACATTTTACTAAATATGTGTCCTATGAGACCCAACTCCATCCATTCAAACAGATAACAGCATCCACGGCTACAGTGTAGGAAAAACCTTACCCATATTAATATCTTAAACTGATATCTTCTTTCTTTTATGATGCTGAACAGTCTGCATTAGTGATGCAGTGTCGAGGAGAAGCAGCACAAGCTCACTTTGGCTTCAAAGTGTGCTCTGAGGTTAAACAGCTGACAAGTGAGGCCTGTAGCCTCCATGATCATGCAGTGATACACACATACACACACACATGCATGCAGGTGAAAGGCAGGAAATAACAAAGGTGCACAAAAGTTCAGCCGCACAGGTTTCTGACACGAGGAAGACTGGAGGGCGCTGACACGAATGAATATAAAGCGCTCTGATGTCACATGGTGAGGCGAGAGAATGACAGTGTAAAGTACCTCACACTAAAAGAGCAACGTGAGCTCCAGGCATTCCCCATCCATCACTGCTGCTGTGGTGGTTTGGAGCAAAGCTTTGTGTACATTTAAGTGGGAGCACTTTGAAAGACAAAGCAAATCATTTGGACACGTTTGACACCAATGTTTGTTTTCTGTGTTTTCTTAAAATAATATATCGACAAACTGTCAAGTAATCAACAGATTAACTGACAAAGCAAAAGGCTGTTAGCTCAAGTCAGAATTGATGCTCCACGAGACATCGATAAAACGTCTATAATGCAGAATGTGGAGAAGAAGTTTAGGATAAATGTTTAAAAAAGACAGATGAAACTGGCTGATGCTTAATTTATAATCTAAGCGTGGGATAAGATGATTTTAACAAGTCTAAATTAGTAAAATAAATAAGTAAAGTGAGTAAAAGACAAACATAGCTGGGATTCTTTGATCTGTTAGCAAATGGTTGTTTTAAATGTTTAATCTTGACTCTTTGTGTTTGTCAGGAACCAGACTAGGACTCAGGACTCAGGCGCAGAGATGGTGTCAGAAAGAAACAGCAGGCTTTATTGAGTGGCAGCAACAAAGTGATGAAACAAAAGGGGCTATGAAAACTACTAAGGCCATGACAAAGCTATGAAAACTATGGCTCTAAAGGAGAGCCAAATAAACGGCTGTGGAAGGTAACAAAATAATAATCCAGTTGGAGGAAGTACAACTTGAAACTATCTATGACTACGAAAACACTGGTTCAAACAAAAGACGCTCCAGCCGGAGGATAACCTAATCTAATAAAGAAATAGCTAAACTAAAAATCACTCCTAAAACTGGAGGCAGACTAAAGGCAAGAAATAAAAATCACTCCCAAGGAGGAAAAACAAAGGGCTGAACTGAAAAACTCTAAACTGAACTATGAAAAATACAAAGCTAAATCACTCTTTCGAGGAACGCGCTGAGGCGAAAACAGGCTTGAAGAAATACTTGGGCTGTGAACTTGGGTCAAGGGGTGTCAACAAGACAAAGGGAGACGCAGACTATATGAACACATGGAGGTAATGGGGGACAGGTGGACACAGGATCAAGGAAGAAAATCAGACCGGTGACACATGAGGAAGGGCAAGTGACCTGAACGAGAGGCGAGTTACTTTTTCAAAATAAAACAAAAAATGACAAGACAGAAGAAAAACCCAGCTTGACTTCACCGCAGTGTGACAGTGTTCTCTGAATAACTCTCTCAAACACTGACAGATTGCAATTAAGATAGATGATTATTTCATGACAGCCAATCCATAAAACTGAGTTCAGAGAAGGCCCCGACTACAGTTTCACTTAAAGGGGGATGTGTGCTGGGGTTGCGGGTATTTTTATAACGGCAATCATTTTATTTTAAGACAGGGTGTCGCGGTTTGTCCAAATGACTGATGCCCCATCCTGGAACACATGAGGAAGAATCATTGGTTGGTGGCAAAACAACCCAGGCCTGGAGGGGGGAGGGGATAGATCGAAGGAGGAGAGAGAGAGATGGAGAAGATGGTGTGATCAGGGAGGCGGCAGGAGATAAGAGAGGGGCTGAAAGAAGAGGAGAGAGAGAGGAGGGAAACCCTGTGAGAGGAGGGACATGTGAGAGGAGAGATAAAGGACGTGTAAGAAAAGCAAGAGAATAAAAGATGAGTCCTGTAGGGTCAGAATGCGAGGAGACAGATTGATGAATAAATACATGTATGCATTTTTCAATAAAAGCCACAATTTCAATTAATACCTGTGGCTTCTGCAAACAAATGCAGGTCAAAAAGAGTGGGATCACCTGCATTGCATGGCGGTAGATTTAGTAGACACTAGAGTCATGTTTTTTTTTTTCTCTTTAATGTCACTCTCTTATATCATCCATGTTTTATTTCCATCTCTTCGTACTCTAGGCTCAAATGGAGACTGGTTCTGAACCAATCAGCATCCCATGCCAACTACTGGCAGCTATGAGTGTGGTTAATTGCTCGCCGTGACAACAGAAGCAACTGTTTGCCCAACAACCAGAATGGCAACTACTAAAGTTAACTAAAAAAATCATTGATCTGATTGGTAAATTAGCCTGCGATGCATAGGTGGCTCATCCAATCATATGTAAAGTATTATTTGAACATTGGCTGCACTTTTAAGTTTACTAAACTGCCACTGTCAAAAAATATAAAAGATGACCATGCCTTGTGTGTTAGATTGTTATTAATATTGAACCCAGAGCAGGGACAGGAGTTTCATAGAAGGTATTGGGACTTTCTCTTAGGAATGAAAAGGAATATATGCCGTGTGTAAATGAATGAAACGTCAAATTCATGAATAAATGAATAAAGTAATGGCAAGAATCCACTGACAACAAACAAACCTTTGCTGAGTGCTGCCCTGAGCTTTAAAAAGCCCCACACTGTGCTGACACAGATGCAACAGTACTGTGACCTGCAGTTAAAGACTGTGCAGAGCCGAATGCATCTACAAGACCCAGAGACGCAGCTGGAAAGGTGCTGAACTTTAAAAATAAAACCTGACAAATACAGATAGATAGAGCTACTTCTGAATCTTTTCGTAGGTGAAAAGCTGAAGCACGGACGTGTCGCAGTTCAGGAAATACAAGATCGGACTGATATGTAGATAAAGCAGGGAACCGGACGTCTTACAGGCAGGTAGGCAGGTTCAGGTCGAGGTTACAGAAGCTCGAAAGCAGAACAAGACAGGGACGTCGTAACTAACGCGAACCGACACTGAGCCAGCGGAACGCAGACTGAAGTAGAGCGGGCAGGAGACTCAGGTGAAACTAATCAGGGCAGAGCGGGCGATCAAAACCGGCGGGAAACGCGACGGGGAGGCAGGAAGTGACAAAAGACGAGGCAAGGGGAGAATTACAAAATAAAACAGGAAACACAAAAAATCAAAACCATGACATACGTTGGAAAATAAATGTGCAGACATATTTTCAGCAGGTGGGGCTGCCCTTGATATTTGCATGTTTGTGACAGCTTACACACACTTGCATATTATAAACAATAAGCATATGTTATATGCTGAGTTTTCAGCAATCAAATGTGAAACTTGCGTGGGGATATTATAACACGCATAGTGAGTCCAAACAAATATGAAAGCCCAAACTGTGTCAGTATCACAGCAGCAGATTAATGCCACTTGAAGTATATAGGTCCAGATACTTTTGGCCATACGCGCAGATTTCTTTGGAGTTCTCTTCACATGCCGTAATTTCCTTCTTTTGCTTTTATGCTCCTCTTCTTGCTCTGCTGTCTGTTCCTTGGGGGAGTAACAGAGGTCTTGAATAAAGATGTGAGGGTTTCTCAGATGATCTGTTGTGTCGTATTCCTCCCTCCTCCATCCCATTCCCCCATCCCACCTCCAAACAAGCCAATTACTTTGACAACAGCAAGAAGAAACACACGCATGCTAGTCAACTTAAAACTGCCTATCTTTGTGAACACACACACATTTTATCTAGGCTGACTCACAGGTGTGGCTTTGTGTGTGTGCGTTGTTTTCCCTCAGATGTGTGTGTCACAGAGGTGATAGGCATGAGCAGCACCTTTTCTCTGATGAGATGAGAGCGAGAGAGAGAGAGAGAGAAAGAGGCGTGAAGCGTCTCTATTGAAGCCGAGTGTGTGTTCAAAGGAGGCAGACCTTGTCGAGCCAACTTAACATGTAAATACAGACAGCAGCCGAGAGACTCAAAGAACTTAAAGAAGAGTTCAGATGCTCCCGGAGGAGCTGAGAGAAGAGGTGGAGGCGTTGAAGGGAGACAGAGACCCTGAGGGAAGAGACTTCCATCGGCAGCCAGAAGGCCAACGCACATCTGTCAAGTTATCAGTGACATGCTGGATTGTTTTCTTTTTTAATTGTCTCTCTGTCTCAGAACACATGTGATTCATCTTCTGCAAAAGTTAGTGCAGGTTGACAGACCAACACGTAACCACCCTGTTTCTTCTTCTGAAGTGTCAGACCCATCGACTGCTCTTCAGATAACACCAATATTCCAATTTCCATTGCATTCATTTCAAATGTACTTAATATATTCATGTATTATTCACTGTAGGGCATCATAAAACAGTAGAAATATAAATATATACCAAAAGAACTGATACATGTTTTTAATATTGGCAACAATCTTTGTTGGATAAGGACAAGAGGTACATTTTAATTTTGTGACTCAGATGTAATCGTCATACGGGACAGTATGTCTCACACATTACTCGAGATTGACTCAAAATCTAACTAATATAATGTATCAAAAGCCATTTCAAAAAAGGGTTACAGTGTGGGTTTCAGCTTGCTGTTTAGCTCTCCAGTGGCAAACTTTACTGTTCCCGCTCCCTATCAGTGCTCTCATATATTTCTGTTTTTAGCCACAACAGGGACAATCTGAAAAAGCTAATGTTGCTCCATAACCGCTCGATAAATTTATCAATAACTGTTTTACCCATTACAGGACGATTGGCGGAACATTTTTAAAAGTTTTGGGAGGTTGTCATGAGACCCAACATGACTACTTCTGCAGGTGAATGGCAACAGAAAAAAAGCCAATGACGAGACAGATTGAGGTCCATCAAGTCTTTGAAATCTGTCTCTTGTTCTTGTTTGTGTCTGTCTCTGCTTCTGACTCACAATCACACATTCGTTCACATTCAGTTCATTTGGTTCGGTTTGATCTTGTCTTCCTTTTTGACTTTGCTTTGCCTTGTCTCTCTAATAGTTCAATCTAGTTCCCCTGATCTATAGTGTAAAAGAGCCTGGTTAATATATATATTTATATATATATATATATATATATATATTCCACATTGGAATCAGTTCATACTGTGATCTAAACATTTTTGTAGTAATTGCATGAAAGTGTAAAGGTGTACATAATAAACTGGCAGTTCTGTCTAAAAGCAGGCATGCGTCTGTGGGTGTATGTGTGTCTCCGTGTATGTTTTTCATTTTGGGTTTGACCTTAAATGCATCCTCTATCTTGTCCTTCCTGTTAATGGACTTCTTCACTTCATCGCCATCTGAAGAGCACCGCTACAGGTCTGTCAGGGTCGCAGGAAACATACTGTACTTTAACTGATAGAAAATCACCCAGGGGAGGCTTTGATCATTTGAATGAAAATTGGATCAAGGCAAAATAATAAAAAAAATAAAAAAATAATGTCTTTGGCTTCCATCCCACAAAGTACCAAATGCTGTTAAAACCCCCAGAGAGTTTTAATTCCAAATTGAGATATCCACCATTTTTTAAACATCCGCTATTAGAGACATGATTGATAGCATAAATGACGCTCTCCTATAATAGAAGAGAGCAAGTCCTTGGTTTGGGAATTTATAGGTTTCCCTGACTAGGCCCTTTCAATATTCGAGATATGACATAATGAATTCCAGGTAATAATTTTGTCAACTCAAAATTAATATATAGGTCACACAGTGTTTTGAAATAAAGAACTCTAATTTGGACAGAAGGAAGAAAAATCCTAATCTGTCCTTTGAAAGTTTTCTTATGCCACAAATGTAACATACACAGCAAGGCACAAGCCATACAGTCGTTAAACAAAACTCTTCAATCTGAAATGTATTACATCATATGCTCCATTTGCTATTAATAAACACAAACAACTGTCAAATTAGAAAAGTCTGTGTTCTTTTAAACAAAACAACTGTCAAATTAGAAAAGTCTGTGTTCTTTTAAACAAAGGAATAAGGAACTCCAGATGAATCACACAGGGAAGAAGAAGCATCGTATTTTTGAACTCTTACACATAGCCAGAGGCATGTACCTGTTTTTTTTTTTCCGTAAATCATAAAGATGTAACATGTCAGAGAAGTTCTGCTGTCAAACAATCGCTTCATAGTACACGTAGATCATCCTAAAGTTAATCTAACTCCAAAAAGAACACCATGGACTCTTAACAATGCTTGATTGTCACTTTATATTAATTTCTCTAATACACAAACATACAATTCAATACAGTGTAGTGTAGTCTTTGTTTATTTGGTTAATGATCAAGGAAGATTCAAGGAAAGATCAAGGTGGGCATCAGGAGGGGTTTATCTTACCTTAGCATAAAGGCTGGAAAATAGGGGAAAGAGCCAGCCTCTAACTCAAAAATGTACACAACCAACACTTCTACAACTCAATAATGAACACAGTTGATCTGATTTGTGTAATCAGTACACAAACAGAAACGTAAAAAACTAATCTGACACTTGTCAATGTCCCCAATGAAAACAAAAAATAATAATGACAGTAGTAATAGTAATAATAACATTTATGACCTTCAAAACTAATTAAATTCATGTCAGCTTTACTTTTTGGATGATGTGAATTGGCGTAACATAATAACATGCAAAACATATCTGCCTTTTTTGAGTTTAAAATGAATTTTTCTTGGGTCAGTGCTGTGAATTAATAGTGACCACATTTTAGTGCCTAACTAAATCTTACTAACCTCCTCATCTCCGTTAACACACACGATCAAGACTTCATTTCATCACACATCTTCAAGTGTGTGATGTGTTTCTTCTTAGTTGCGTCCTTTGTTCTCCGCAAAGTGCATCGTGTTGAAGTTGATTTGTTAAAAGCCCTCTACATATAAACTTGACTTGACTGGACTTGACAGGGAGAGCGTTGCATTGCTTGTTTAATGCCGGCCTCTTTGCCGGAAGGGTGAACGTCTTTCTCGATACTTCTAACCAGCGCTACATCATGTGTCAGGAAACTCACATCAAGGAGGAAGCAGGAGATGATGAAAGATGCTGACAGAGAATGGATTCGTACATGGGTAGACAGACAAATAGAAATAAGAAACAGGAAGCACTGCGCAAAGCATGCAGCAGTACTTGAGGTAGTGCTGAGTGCATATCCTAGGCCTTGAGGGGATTTTGTCAACTGTGGCAGGAGCACAAAGCTCTTACTAAACCAAGACATTCACCCCTTAAGGGACCTAAATCTGCTTCCGAGGGAAAGTAAAGTGTTCTTGTAATAGATGGTCAATGTCATGGTGGTCTATTGTGTTTGCCTGTTGGGTGATAGCTACCAGTGATGGGGTCAAATAAGATGGGAATAGGCAGTCCAATTCCCCCTCTTCGTGAGGTAGTGGGTGCGACTGTTTACGGATGTGTCTACAGCTCATCAGGTTTTCTATTGGCCATGAGGAGGCTGGTTTCTGTGCTCGTGAGGATGTGTGTGGTGTTGAACACTGAAAAAGTAGAAAATACAGCCAAAGAGAACTGTGGTTCAAGGGAACATATGAAGAGCAACTCACTAGGAAGAGGTAGGTGAAAGCTGGGTGAGCAGGGAGGGGTTAGAAACAGCAGGATGCTGGGAAATAGCAGTTAGGAGTGCAGAACATCGGAGAGTAACCGTGTTCTCTTTGAACTAAGCTACATGATCTCCCAAAATGTCCCTGTAACTCCATTCATTACCTGAGTTCTACACCCCGGGAAACTTACCTGATGTGTGGGTGCTTAAAAAGCGCATTGACAAGCTTGTCAAAAGTTTGCCACAGCTGAATGTTTTACTCATCCCAGCCCTGGAGGTCCAATCAGATTGCTGTGTTTCTACACTCTGCCTGACAAGTACAAAACTGGCAATAGGTTGGTTAGAGCTTTTCAAAGCTTCTCTCTCCTTTTATCCGACAAACGCTCGAGGACTAAGCTGCTAAAAAGCGTTTTGAAACATCTAGCTACAAGTATGCATTCTTGGCTTTGGATACATAACAAGACAACACTTGGATTGGCTCTGCACTCTTGCTATCAGCTCACCAGCATTCCCTCTGTGTCTTGGACAGAGTTTTTAGAGAGTGCACACTGCAAAAAGTGCCGAAACTGTTTTAAACAATTTGTGAATCTAATATTTTGTTGGAAATCAGTTGTGCAACTCGTAACAGATGCAACACATTTTAACTTTTTGCAAGATATACCTGTGCCTTTGGAGCAAAACCAAACAAACTTTAAACCACATCGAGGGGATGAACATGTCCGAACAAAGAAAAACAGATGTTATGACCGAAGACGAGATAAATCGACTATTTCAGCTACTTGGACAAAGCAGAAAAAGCTGAAGACAAGCCTAATACTCCACCATACTTGGGGCAAACAATTCTCTTTGCCTTTCGTCTCTCCCACAGTAATAGTTTATTTTCAGCAATTTGACCATGAAGGCCTGATTCACTCCAAACAGTTGATATTGAGATGTATCTCCTACTTGCTACAGAGTGGGCTCTAATCTGCGGCGCCATTAACTGATCATTTCTGAGGCTGGTAACTGTGATGGACTTATCTTCGGCAGCAGAGGTAACTCTCAGGTCTTCCTTTCCTGTGGCAGTCCGTGTGAGTGTCAGTTTCATCAGTGTTTGAGGACACATTCGAAATTCTCGAAATGTTCTAGATTGATGGACCTTTGCATCACATCTTAAAATATTGATAATGATGATGAGAATGCTTTTTTTTTGACTGTTTGGTCAGCCCAATTTTTTAAAAACACATCAAAAAATTTACATACAATGACATGATTTGAAACACTAACTGACTTGCATTTTTTACAGAGGGTCTTTTTTTTTTTTTTTTTCCCTGGCTACCGTTGGCACCACGACAGTTGCTGAAGACAGACACCAACTGCAGAGGCATGACCCACAGCAAGCACCCCCTCCCATCAAGGCAGATCCTAACTTCTGTCGAAACAGCAGTGAAGCTGCAACCCCGGCTGAGAGTGTCAGCTGGTCTTGTCTGAACCGCACGGAGGCTGGCAGCTGAAGGTCGACCTAGAAAGACAACACACCTTCCCAGAAAGCATCACTGACCGCACCTAATTCAGACATTGTGCTAAAGACAGAAACAAGAGAGGTGATCCTGCTGGTATTGATTGTTCACTGAGACCACCGGATATATAAAGGATGGAGGGAAATACAAACCACCCCTGATTTAACCACACAGATAAAGAGTGTGCTATATCAATAATTTCATTTCATATTCTGGAAATGTATATTTGACAAATCTGTGGTCTATCAGAGTTATAGATAGAGCAGAGCTAACAGTAAGCTGTGATCAACAGGCAGACCCTGTTTGCTTTCCTTTCCTTCTAATCTGATTCATCTTCCCATGCGAGCAACTAATCCTTTTATGTGTACTGTTGTGAGACTGAGATGATGCCATGTGCCTTCATATGAGCTACTCTGTATCAGTGCGTGCGCTATCTGATAGAAGCAGCAGGAAAGGCATTTGAATACATACTGCATCCTGGCATTTACATTCATGTCACTTGTCAACACTTCAATTCAGTGTGAAAGAACATATGAGATAGGAAAAGAGAAAAGATAAAAAGTTTAGAGTCACATGTCCAACTTCACAGCCGAAATAATGTCTGCTAACTGGTATAAAAAATGGTACATATAACTAATTTAAAAAACTGTACTGAGGCTGAATTTTTATAGAACTCACCCATTCAAATTATATTAAAGCTTGAAGTTATATAAAGGCTTAAAATTAACAGCAAGGCCGGTTTGATTGACAGGTGGGTGCCGCTACGGATGGCTTGTTTGAGCACCCAGGCTTTATTCAGCCGGCATCAGGTCCACCAGTGATCCACATCTTTGCCACCTCCAGCTAATCTAAAAGTGGGCAAAGGCAGGACTGCCTCTGACTGCAGCCAAAGCCACCACACTCTGAGCTCTCTGTAAACCTATGGGTGATATAACATCCATATTGCATACAGTCTACTGTAAAAATATGCACATTTACATGTATAGCATGAGGGAAGGGCTTCTTTGAACACACCCATGCCGTTCTCCCATGGCCCTTTATTATTTGATCATTTCCATTCCAATTACCTCCTCTGATGTGATTGGTTACTTTGTGGAAAATAAGAAAGTCAAAAGTTGTAGCACTCCAAAAACATTTAATGGACCAAATTGCTGGGACAACTAGCCTTAAGAGGATTTCATGAGAATATTAAATGTTTCATCATCGACCTTTCTCGTATCGTGTTCTGCTTTCATGTAAAGTCCCTGCACAGTACTCATTAATATGGCCGAGGGTTAAATGGTTAATTTTTTTTTACACATTCTTTGAGAAGATGCAATATGTCTTCTGTTGTTGCAGCAACAATCTACAAATCAAGTTACCATACCATGAAATAGACCATATAGAGAGGAATGAACACTAAGAGAGAAAACTTTAAAATTGTAGATCTTCTTTAAGTCTTGTGGGTTTTGCCGTCTTAGTACTGTCTGATCCACAAGGCTTCTTTTTGTATAATGTATTCTCATCCCCTTCTGAGGTGTCTGACTCATTTTTGTGAAACCGTAATCGAACACTGAAGAGACCAATTGTTTTAAAGTGTCTTGCTGCTGGAGATCATTTATCACCGCTTTTTTACATTATAATGTTCTGTAAGACATATCCTGAATTATGTTTTTGACTTTCCAACAAAGTAAAAGCCACATGGGCACTTCAATAAAGTGAATTGAGCATTACAGGTTTTTGAGCCCCTGACTTTCATCTTCCTCCCTCAATGGAGATTAAGAGAAGAATCCTCCTTAATCAGTGCTTTGGAGTTGGCGCAGTTTCACTAAGGGGATCTGTCTGCAGGGAGGAAGTCAAGAAGGTGAAATCTCATCTGCCAAGAATATACCCCAGATTAGTGACCCATCCATGGGCAAATTTAGGTTTATTCCCAAAATCCTGACTAACAGATGGTTTGCAGATAATATGTGGAAGCATTTTTATAATTTAAACCTTTGCATTTTGTGAGACAGGACATGAGTGGACTCAAATAACTGTTCCTACAGTCCTCTATCAATTGACACGGGCCTTCAACATGAATTTATCAGCTGTAATAAACTTTAGATATAAGGCTGTCCTAGAGCGAAATAGCTTGTATATCAAACTCATGCCACTGTCAGAATATGAGAAGTTCTCCTGATCTTCATTAACTGACTGCAAGACTGTCTATATATTATCAGCTGAAGAATTGCTTTGTTATAGCACGAGCCACTGTTTTTCTATAGCGAATGTGAAGATGTCAGGGTCATTCTGGAGAAAGATAGTTGATTGTCAAGTCTTATTACCAGGCTGTCAAACACCATGAGAGGCTCAATCATCACCCAACCCAAAGTATTCGATGACCTGAGAATCTTTCAGCAGACTGACCCCACATTTAAACACAACTCGCTACAACTTGATACTGGATTCAGAGTTCAAGAAGTTTCAACTCTGAGCTTGTTAGTGACTAATGCATAGGGAAATTATGAATGAAGATACAGCAGTTAGCTACCTTTCAATATTCAGGTGTGGTTACATTACAGCTACAACAAACCTGAAGTCACTTGACAATCAGCAGTGAGGCACAACATTTCTTTCTTGAACCCACAGTCTCTGCTTTAAGACCCCATTCTAAATGTATCAATCCTTGGTACGTGCCAAAGATATCACTAGATTCCCAATACATTCGTATCTTATGCATGTACAACTCAAGTGCGTCTGTCTCACACTCCTTTGTTTCATGTTAAGCGTGTCTTTATCCATGCAGTTCTTATCATGCCAAAGCAAATGAGAACAAGACTTCAGTCTGAATCTTCCCATTTGTTTACCAACAACTTTCCCAGCGTGCCTTTATGTCAACTATTTATATGCGCATTGTTATGAAAACCTTATTCTTGGAATTCAACTAATAACTGGTATAATTGATCCACTAGCATGCAGTCTCTCTCACATATTTTCGTTCCCATGAATTCAGAGGAGCGCATTCTCTGTACGCATACATATGGATTATTGTTATTTGCTGAGAAAATATAAACTTTAATTGGCTGTTAGTGTTACAATTCTGTCTTGTGACTGCTGGATGCTGCATATGAAATTCCACATGCTTAACAGTCTCGTTAGTCATGTCAGAGATCTTTAGATTGTAAGGTGGTGAACACGTGGTATTTTAGTTAAATTGGCTTTTTAACTCGACTTCTGCAGATTGATTGCCCAGACAGAAACCAAAACCCCCCCTCCCCCCAAAAAAAATCTGAAACAGAAAGTGTAATTTTAGAAATATTTCCTCTCGGGAGAGAGCGATAATGCAGAATAATTAACCAGCGGACTATCTGCAGATGCAGTCATGGTAGATGTCCCACTTTCTGAGTGCATACCGATGAACTAATGCTGGTTAATTATGGCTGTGCTGCTGCTCCCTCCCAAGAGGAACTATTCGGAAAATTTACAAGGAATTGTCTAGTAAGGACTAACAGTAATTAAGGTGAAGGAGGAAACTGAGGATAGAAGAACGGAGAAGTAGATAGATGGCAAAGCGTAGTGTATGACAGGAGGAAGAGGCTTTCTTTTCGCATGATTTTTTACCCTGCAACATTAGGAGTGTGTGTGTGTGTGTGTGTGTAGGTGTATATATTTCACTATGAACCATGCAATTTTAATCTGTCCAATAAAACAGCTCCCAAGTGCTGCAGCGGATCGCTTACAAGGCTGTAAAAGTTTGATGCGGCTCTTGTCAGGTTGGATTTAGCATCCTGGGCTCTGTAAATCGGCCACCACGGCAGACCGTATGGCCAAGTGCAGAGTGCCGGATCTCAATCCTGATTTATTTATCATTGTCTTATGTCTGCCAGGACAGGCAGTGCAGCTTGGCCTATTTCTGTTTCTTCACTATGCTGGGAAGTATCAGGTCCCGTGACACAGTGATGAATTTACATACAGGACATTTCACTGTCACAAGCAGGCCTACGATGTGATATCAGCAAAGGTTAGCGATCACAATAGTACAGAATATTTAGATTTTTTAATAATGCATAACAAATTAATTACTGTTTCTATATATTTCAACCATAAAGTGGATCCTGTGTATTCTGCTCTATGGTTAGATCTATGAATATCTGTATGAGCGTATAAATGTCTTAAGCAGCCCACTCTGTAGTTCCATAGCTGATAGTTTAGAGCAATGGTGGACAAATCTGAGCATTTAACAGCTGAAGAGACAGATATTTCCCTGGAGTTGGTAGAGACCAAACATAGAGCTAAAAGTAAGTAATGAACTTGCAGATAGACACCAGAAACAGGATTTAATAGTGTTCTTTAATGAATTCAAAATACATTATGCAAATGTTTTCAGTTTATGCTGTTGCCCTTCAGTCGAGCGATATTGGGTGATGGAGAATGCGCTGCCTTTAGCTCATTTGATGAATACATGTTTCCGGAAGCAGCTCTAATATAAATGAATAGTAAGAAGACAATCCTGAGTGCTTCAGCCACATTCATGGGTATAATCATTGCAGTTTTATGGAGATGTCCACCAGTAACTGCTCAAAAAAATTAAATGATAGACTCATCTACAGCAATGGTCTCTTAATCAGACTGTAAAGGCTCGGTGTACAACTAGGTTCAACCATGATGCACAACTCATATACAAAAGGTTTACCAGGGTAAAAAAAAACTCATGAGAAGTGAAAAAGATGTCCAAGATACAAACCATTTGGGGTAGTATGCACCCCCAGGTAGAAATAAATGGGTTATGGTGAATTTCTTTTTTTAACATGAGGATATAGAGGAAAGCTCCCTCTAGAATATTTCTAACTGCTACAAATGTAATGTAAGTAATGTGTATTACTAGTTGTTTGTCATTTAAATATTATTTAATACTTTTGGGGTATCCAAAACTGGGTTGCTGTGTTACCTGATACAAAGGGCTGAGGGGAAGTGGAACTACCAAGTGCAGCCTTGGAGTTGGCTGATACTGTGGCAGGGATAGTATTTATGTATATTGCACATAACCCTTTTTATACAATATATCTTTACTTGCACTATTACAACAACATTGGTCAGTATCCTGTACATAAATTACTGTCAGACAGATTCATTTTACTCTTTTCTTTTATGTAACACCATTAGACTGCAATCTCAAACGATGTCTGTTAAAGCTATAAAGGGTATTTATGATGGCATAAGTTGGCTTTATCTTCTCTCTCATTTTTGTCTTAAAACTTTTGGAAAATAAAACCAGGCAATCAGGCTGGGCCCTTAAATAAGACTCTGATACTAGCTGTGGAGTCGGTTGGTTGGTTCTCTACCAATCGCTTACTCTACTTGACCACATATTGAACTGTCCTTGAGCTGTTCCCAGTGTGCATGGAGGTCAGTGCCTTGTATGCCAGCTCTCTCGCTACCCATTGGGGGGTGAATTAGAGGCAAATTGAAAAGCACTTTGTCCCTCTATATATCTATACGTGCAAGCCACTTACTGTGCCACTTGCATAGTGACATCACCCTTGACCTTTTTCGAGTCCACAGTCCATCTTTCCATAATCACAACACTCTATTTTCTCTTTCTAGTTTATTTAAGCCTCCTATGTCTTTCTGTCCTTTGGACATATTGGTGGCCTAACCTACTTAAGTGCCTCCTGAAGGTTATCCACATCAGGAGTGTTATGTTATGCACACAGTAAGAGAAAAACACACACATACACCAAGGGATGTTTTTCGTCTCTGCATTGTTACATAAAACAAAGTATGACAATGAGGAGGCAATCCATTTCCATCAGCTTTTTAAAGCTACTATAGCATTTAAGCATTCATTTCCTTTTAAACATAGTCATCATGACTTTCTATTGCTTTATCTCCAACAGCCTCTATACTGCAAATTATACTGTAAGGCAATGGGCCAGGCCTATCACCTGTTGTCAGCACAGAAATGAAGGATGATCTTGCTCCTCCACTGCCAACAATATCCGAGTTCCTATCAAAGGTTGTGAAGGGACTAAAAGGTTGATGGATGAATCACTCACATCTAAAAGTAATAAGCCAAAAAGTGCAGTGACGCTAGCAACAATCTCTATATTCTAGTTTCCAGACAGATTTAGTGCAAATTCTCACTGAACTTCTGGAAACATGTCAAAAGAAAACACAAATAAATGCCTTTTTTTTTTTCTTTCAATACTGTTCCAGATATTAGGAGCTGGGTGCATTGAGATAAACAGTTGGGCTTACTGCTGACATCTGACACCATTTAAGTGATGGGTACTCGAGGCACTCATTCACAGGTGTTTGTACTGCCAAATAAAGGGCTTTTATTTTCAATACGATAAATCACATTGCCAAAAGGGAAGTGCCACTTTGATTAATAAAAGTAAAATGAGGATGAAGTCAAACTTTCAGTTAGAATTTTTGGATATATATTGCTGTCAACAAAAAAGATACACCTGTAAAAATGTTATTGTGACAAGGAACAAGTAAAGGTTTCTGATCAATAAACACTGAAACAACGATGTGATTGAGTGGTCGAAGGTGCTGGACATTACATTTTGACCCCTGGCTCTATGGAGGCATGGGTTCCAACCAAAAATACCACCAATGCTTTTTTTAGTCATGCCATCATAGGTGATGCTGCCCCCATTTGGGTGAATGGTCACGCATGTGATGGCTCTTCCAGGTTAAAGTTAAAGTGCAGATTCATGTGTCTGAAGGCATAACTTATTTCTTAGAGGGTCCATGTAACCAGAGCAGGTACCAGTCTATGTTTGCACATCCATTTTAAGTAGTGTCTTCTCCCGCTGAGCTGATAAATAAGAATAAATAAATTGTGTAAAACCCACATTGTGGGTTCAAGTCCAATGTTAGGAGTTATGGATGTATGCAGAGCCCACAACCTAAAGCTTGATGGATCAAAGCCATCTGTCGTTAATTGCAAAGTCTCTACCCAGCAAAGTAGTATGCTGCCGGTGTCTCCATCCATAACTGCAAAATGTTCAGATCAATAAGCACCCGTTGCCAGAAGTATCTGTTAAACCTCATTGTCTTTATTATGCTGTTCTTTTGAAAGAGCTGTGACTGTTCTGGAGGTTTTTTTTCCAAAGCACAGATAGTGTGGATTAAGGGTCAAGTGAGTTGGTTCAAATCTC
Source organism: Larimichthys crocea (assembly GCF_000972845.2). NCBI lineage: Eukaryota > Metazoa > Chordata > Actinopteri > Sciaenidae > Larimichthys > Larimichthys crocea. Next base: position 13,592,175 of record NC_040011.1, on the reverse strand, counting down.
ACCACTGCTATTGCACATCATTTAGGTAAGGCTGCCGATACAAGGCTTAAACTGAGGCTTATTTTTAATTGGATTACTTGGTGTCTGACTGAATGACCTTGTAAGGGGGGAACACTGATTACTAAAGGCAAGCTGATGCCGCTCTATTTCGGTTAGTTTGTCCACTTTTTCTGGATAAATTCTGTAAGCCATGGATTGTGGCGACAGGTCACTTAAAAACAGATTCTTCTGCTAAGTGCCAACTCTAATACTTTCCAAAGCTCCATTCGCTCAACTTCTCCAACCAAGTAGGTTTTTGGATGAATCACCACCTGTTAGAAGGCTAAAAGAATGTCACATGTCCCAGCATCAGTAGTCTTACTACACTGTACTCATCTTACTACACTGTACTCATGATGAATCAAATGTTTTATTTTACTGGAACAGGGACTGCCCCTGTCCAGTCACATGTCATGTAAACTTCTATAAATAAAGGAACAAGGAACTGCTCTGTGCCTCTCTGCTATCTGTAGCTTAGATGTTGCAGTGGCAGGGTGCCCTTTGTACAAAGTAAAGCTCTCGTGTCTGACTCTCATTTGTTCTGGTCTCTCACAGGTGTCGAGTAAGTTGGTAAACTCTTCACACCACCCAAACCAGAAATTAGACTCTTCCTTATTTGCAATGCTCACCAAGACTCCTACGCACTGGTTTTTGCACTGCCTGACGAGGGATTATGATCTCTGGTCCTACTGTTTTTTAAGTTATTTGGGAATAGTGTGAATCCCTTGCTGTCATTGTGCACCACCTCAAAGCAACTCTATCAACATTTTTAGAACAAGCAACAACATCTGTCGACAGCATCTCCATCCATAACAATGTTGCAACATCTTAGCAGATTGAGTTTTTACAGATACACAACTCCCCTCGATTGTGGTTTTCACAATGATACAAAAGCAACAGGACAAGGTTTATAAAAGATTTCCAAGTTTAATATGATAAAAAAGCAATTCCACCAGTGTTGATGGGTTATCTCAACTGTGCTGGCATTGGTTTGCCGCGCTAACAAGGCATCACAATTTATCAGACCCTTGTTTCATGTAGCAGCCTGAACTATACTGAGTGGTCAAAGTAACACACAACAGACTGCAACTACAGTTTTAAGAGAGCAATCAGTGTGTGTGTGTGTGAGGGAGAGAGGTGGCAGACAGAAGGTGTGAAGTACTGTAGGCATATATCAATGTGTGAATACATTAAATCTGTGTGAGGAGAGAAAGACACAAACAATGTACAGAAGTGTTTTTTTTGAGTGGGAAAGAGTTATATTCATATGTTTGTGTGTTTGTTTCATTTCTATGTGTGCATGTGCACTGTGTGTTGTTTGTGGAGGTGTGCGTTTCCGTGTCAACATTTTCTGTACCTTTAAGCAAGCGCGTGGGTGGAAAGTGTTGTTTATCTCTGATATAACCTCCTGTCTCTCTAGTCTGTTCCAGTTAAAACAGCTGCAGGTAGGATGATACATTATGCTACTGAAATCCTTCATTGTTTCCTCTCTTTGCCTCTGTCTTTCTTATAAAAGTAAACACTGTACATTCTCAGCTTAGTGTGTCGTCTTTTGACTTCACTCCTCAGCCACATCATTAGAAGTTCTAGCTGTTTGGGAGTCGCTTGCTTCATTCAGTGTGAAAATAATAAAAATAAAAAGGTCAACTGATGTTCTGGGAGTCGTTGCGTCCACTGTGTACCCAAAGTATTTAGTTTGAGTCGATTCAAAGAAACTATATAAAGCAAAATTCTACTCAACTAGAGTTTTCACTTTTGGTTACAAAGAAAAAGACAAATGAAAAAGTCAAACTAAACTCTGAACCCTGGCCTAAGTTTATGGGACTTTTTGCACCTACAGAACTTATATTTTGTAAAGAAACAATTATTATAATTAATATAAATATTAAAAATGTATTCAATCAAAGCCAAACCGAGGATTTGAAGAGGTAATTTTTGACACTGTTCTGTTCCCAATGAGACTGTGATAGGATTATTGTTATCAGCAAATAGGTTAAGTAGTGTATTGCATAGTTTTTCCTTTGTGCTTGGAACAGAACAATAGGAAAAAGTTGCAAGGACCAACTACAGCCACTAAATTTTACACACTGATGCTTTAATGCTGTTAGAAATGGGGAATTTTATGAATTTTGGGTGTGCAGACCACTGTAACCCTCATCCATATGCATAATTTAATATAATTCTCTTTATACAACATCACCTCACAGAAGTTAAAGTATCAGTGTAATACTTGCATGCAAAGTTTAACCAAGTTCCAGACATGGCTCTATGGTTGGTAATGCATGTGTGTAAGTCGGTGCAACATTTTAGTCCAGATCTAAATATCTCAGTTATTGGATTGTACGTTTATGATCCCCATAGGATGAATCCTGAGCATGACAAATGGTCACAAAAAGGTGAAAAAACTTGGCCAGTGATCAAGAATATTGCAACTGATTTATTGGACAATTGCAAGTTCTGAATTTATAAACATCAGTGAACTCTGACGGGTACTTAATGTGCTCAGTATTTAACCCGCCAACATAAAGCTGATAGGGCCTGATGTTGAATGAACAGCTTCATTAAAGCCAATGATGAAGACTTAAGCTGTGGTGTCACAAGTCATCAGCTTCATGTTGCTGCAGATAAACACTGAAAGGCTACATTTTCATCTATTCACTAAATAATTAGCAGGATGGTACCATCGTGGGAAAATACTAAATCTATCTCTTGCAATCAAAAGACAAACAGAAACACAAAACAACTTTAAATTGATAGAGGGAACAGGCACGTTATCATTCAAAACTTATTCAAATGTGGGCTTGCTGACAAAAATGATTTTTTCCACCTTCATATAAATATTCTTTCTTAATCCTTAAGCCTTGAAGGGATCTAGATATCAGTATATCATTGTTAAGTAAATCACATACCTTTATATAATCATCATAAACAAATGGGGCAACACACCAAATGAGCTGGATAAGTAACAGCTCAACAACACAAAGCTCATGAACATGCCAAAGTTAGAGGAACAACTTCCCGATAAGGGAAATGGGGCCATGCTTCTTCGATGGACTGACAAGGACCGATGAGATAATGAGAGTCAAAAATGAAACCAAAAAGAAAAGTAACTCTCTGAGTAAAAACAGAGAGAAGAACGCTCAATACAAAAACAAAGCCATGACTGCCGGGATGTTCAACATTAGGTAGCGTACATCTTCAATTTGGAGTGGAGGGTTGGACCGGGTGCTCCTCCAATCGGGATCCTCTGACTGTGACCACCAGCCGTGACCTTTATGTAAGTACCCGATACTCAAAGTTATCAACACTTTTCATATTATTTGAAACATATCATTGACAATAGTTTTAAGCATTCCATTATTGTCATACTAGCATTTTTTTTCGGTTTTGTTTTGTAAGCCTGCCATGCCCCATTTCATCAGGAGTCACAAAATTATTTTAAATTATATTTAAAATGCAAAGCATTTTCAAATTGATGGACATTTTTTATTTATTTGCTTCCCACAGATGAACCAAGATGAACCCCCCCCCCAAAAAAAAATATGCTGAATTTTTAAAAGTGCTCATCATGCTTTAATCGCACAGTTGACGGGTGTCTTCCTTTGAAATCTTTATTTTTGTTTTCTCTGCATCCCTACAACCAAACATACTAGATCACATCCAAGATACATTTAATGGTATCCGTCTCAGCTACTGATCACACTGTGGTGCCAGACTGTGTTCTTGTACTGTTAAACAAGAACTTAGGGATGCCTATTAAAAGAAATAATTTGTACTTTTACATATTATATACAGTATTAGTAGCCCGAGAAATTCAGTTGGTGAAATCACAGCGTGTCGCTCTGTGTTGATGGGAACAGATTGCGTCTCAGAGCTGGAGAGCAGCGGAGCATATAACTGTGTCTCTAAAAGCTTTCCATCATCTCTGTCAAAGCAGCTAATTAACAAGACAACAAATAGTGTCTGCGGTAAAGAGGAGGAGAGAGCTGATGTGAAAGTATGGATTGAAGGATTGATTTGACTGCAACGGTTATTAATTAAACATGTGATTGGCAGACATGAGTGTTGAGTATGGATTATTATTCATGGGGGGATATGTGCAAATAATGATGTGCATGTAAAATATTTACAATATATCCATAGCAGCAGTGTCAAAGTATGCCAAAGGGTCCAATCTGGCCCACTGAAAGACTTTGCAAAGTGTGAAAATTGCAGAGAAGTAATTCATCGTAATTTTTGCATTTGTTCCCTTGAAGATCCACTGTGATCTGTATATTTGAATGCAAATCTCCATATTTGGCTGTTCTTTGTTGGTTTTAGAATTTATTCCAAACATTGTCATAATGTTCTCATACTTCTTTACACTAAATCAATGGAAACATTTGGCGGTTTTGTTATTTATAAGTTACTGGGTAATGGTTTTACAGATCCGGCCTTCAGGAGATCAAATTGAGCTGCAATAAACTAAGATTAGTTTGACACCCCTGATCTAAAGGATATATTTAGCTTTATTACAACTGTAATATTTCATTTTTTTTTTTCTATGGGTTATAAAGACATTGCAGTCAGCAAGTAGACTGATCACTTGACCAGATCAATAAAGTCTAATGGGGGAAGAAATACAAAATGATCCAACAGGTTATCCAACCAGTAGTTTAGCCGCATTATCTATAAACTGTTCATGTGGTCAGCAAAATAACAGTACAGACTTAAGCCATGGTGAACTTCGACCTTTTAGCTGACCTTTGAGGGAACAAGGAATATGATGGGAGCTATTATATTTTCCAGTTAGCAACCAAACTAGGGTGACTACTGCTGGCTAGTGTATTAGCAGTAAGCTGACCAGCTACAGCAGTTTATCAATCAGGCTTGCAAGCGTTCACTATTAATCTTCAAGCATCGCTTATTTTATTTCAACTGGACGTGTGGATTAACGTCACAGTGCCACTTTATGGTGCAACCAGGGCTTTAAATGAGCAAAATCATGATTTTGACATGACGCAGAGACGATGGAGGAAAGAAGGGATCAACAAAAAGGAAGAGTGATGATGGAAGGAGATAGAAAGCAAAGTATAGAGGTGCAAGCAGAGATTATGAATAAATGAACACACTATATCACTGGATCCTCAGGCTGGACCGAGTCTACTGAATCTCAAGAAGTAGCTAATTGCCCTGGGGCTCTCTTTACTGTTGGTGACTAAAAAGCACAATTACTTTTTTAGCCATGGTATAAAACTTGCTGGTTAAAATCTCACTGAGAGTCTGTGAAATCTCCAGAAACATTCATAAAGCAATAACTTTGTGTTGTGTAGAAGTAGGCTTAGTTGTGTAGTGGATAGAACAAAAGAGTTTGAACCAGCACAATCCATTTCCCATAATTGCCTATTCTTCTTAGGATCATGGGGTGGCTGCAACTGATCCCAGCTGATGTTGGGCGAGAGGCGGGGTACATCCTGGACAAGTCGCCAATTCATTGCAGCGCTGACATGTAGAGACAAATAACCGTTCACACTCAGGTTCACACCTACAAGCAATTTAGAGTCACCAAAAAACCCACGCAGACACAGGGAGTTTGCACGCTACAGAAAGGCTGCTGGCATTGCTGCTTACCACTGCACCACCTTTCCACCCAACTAACTACACAGTGACTAAAAACCAAAACCACCAAAACCAAACCTAAATGATCTGGATGGAAGAGAAAGAATAAGGTATAGGGACCAAGAAGGGGGGGATACAGAAAGTGGATTCTAGAGACATGATTGAGAGTGAGGGGAACGCTAACAGGGAAGAGGGAAACAGAGAGTGGAAGAGGAAGAAGCCACATATGTTTAACTGGAGACAGTATATGTGACATAAACATGGTGAATGTATAGAAGTCTTTGAGTCATGTTGAAGCCTTTGTTTTGTTGTTTGTGGTCGTGTATCAGGACTTTTTACTGCAACAACGACTACAAGGGTGAGTGTGTCAGATTTTATGTCACTTGGAAACAGATTTTAGTCTTTACAGAGTCTTACACTCACGCACACTTTGTGAGAGCTCCAAGGCAACCTGTCTCATGCTGACTGACTTTTTTTGTTTTGTTTTGTTTTGTTGGGATATAATTCAATCTGGTCAATATTTACTTGCAGAGAGTGATTCGATGGTTTGGCTCATGAAATCAGATTATTGGAAACTAATCAACCTCAAAATGGGATACTAATATTTGATTACACGTCATACTCTATTTTGATTGGTCAATAATGGCATTGTATAGCATATCACTGCTATGAATTACAGATCGTTGCTATGGAGGCAGTTTTGATCATACTCCTGAGGACCACCGGACGCTATACATTCTTTTTTTTTCAAATCATTGAGAGGAATATTGATTTATCTGGCAAGTAGTGGGATAATGTGCAGTGAGTGGGTCACTGTTGAAAAATAAACCTTGTATCACCCTGTCAGGGTTTATTTCCCAATGATCCCTTACATACATTTGCTCTGGCCTTGGTGTTATCGCACTAAGCTCTGCCATCACTGTCGCAGATCTGATCTGCTATCTAAATTGCCATATTTTTTTGTCACAGACGCACTTTTCCTTTCATCCAATCCAATCACTTCCTTTCGTCTTGTCACCCACAAACCTCCACGGCAAAACCCCATCCCCATCAATAAAAATGGCGCTGAGTCCACGATGCCCAGTTGGGAAAAAGACGCAGTGAGACTGTCCGATGTTGGCTTCTGGCGTCCGTACCTCTTGTTGTTTTCGCCTAAGTCTGCGTGCTTGGTAAAGACATATTGACACTACACTTGTTCTTCACAAGCTCCCAAAAGGAGATTGGAAGAGTTTCCGTGGCGGAAAGAGCTGACTGATGAGACAAAAAACCCAGACTGGACTTTTACAGACTCGACTGGAGGTATATATTTGCTTATTTAATGGTACTGATTTGAATTACGCAGAAAGCTGGTGATCTAAATTTTGTGCTGTTGATTTACCTTACCGCAAAACACAAATCCTTTGCACTTCAAACTGTGTTTGAGTATTATTTGTTTGTGATGTATTTATATGATGTATGGGCTGTAGGATGATGTGAGGGTTTGGTATGATTTCTTTTGTGCTATACCCTGCGTACGGTATACTAAAATAATTGACTGACGAACCTGACACAAACATTATCAGATTCAGACCTAACTGGCACCCTGAACATTTACCGTTACAGTGTGTTCATTTGCTTAAGATTCATGAGGCTAAACACTAACTGATGGAGAGCATGCTTTAACAAGAACAAATGTTAATATTCAGTGCCATGATAATGGCAGTGAAGCAAAGTGCACAGAGGACGAAAAACAAGGCAATCAACAGCTGATTAATGGCAGCGTTGCATTGAGTGTGAGAGCTAAAACTTCATGATTTGATTTAACTCAGGCTGTCTGTATTTTGTGTTGACAATATTTTGTTTATCTTTAGATTCAAATAACTCTAAATTTGAAAAGTGAGCATATCCATCAAATCACAAGTGGACGGCACAGTTTTCTAATATCTGGCATTTCTGAACAGGAGGACAATATTGTGCACAAATTCAATATGCCACATTATGAAAACACCTGTCATCTCTTCAGACATGTCTAATGTTCCTTTGGCAAACTTTTGGAAGTCATCAGCACCTTATTACTCCTGCTAGACAGATGCAGTTTATTGCAGTTATTATTGCATTCGTGGTGCAGACAAAGTTTTTCTTTTCGTCAAAGTGTCAATTATTGAACCATTGACAGAGCAAAGATGCCACTAGCTGTTGTGATTGTTTCCACTTCTGTTTGAATTTGACACAGTGATGGCATACCACTGACTTCTGCATAAATCATATGCATTAATCAGCAGGGCCACTGCATTAAATTGCATATACATGTCAATGCACTTTTTTTTACGTCTTTGGTATTATTTTCATCACTTAATCTCTGAATCCATATTTGCATGCACTAATCTATCTACAAATATGGACATATCCTGATTAAATTCATGTATGGAGCCCTGAAACTGAGAAAATGTAGTAAAAGGTTAAATAACCACAGACAGTTTAAATATATATGTTGACGTCACCCTTTCTGAAGAGCTCTGCTGGAGCTCAGATTGTGGCTCTGCCGCCTCCCGACTGATCTAAAAAAATTGGCAAATACACGGAGCGTGGGCTGAATGAAGCCCGGTTGCTCAAACAAGCCGACCAACCCGTCAATCAAAGCGGTCGCTGTTCATTTGCATACATTTCAACATGACTGTAAAAATGTCTGTGACTGTTTTCATTTTTACGGGGGCTTATGGAGATTGACTCATTCTGTATCCAGCCTCAAGTGGCTGTTTGAGGAACTGCAGTTTTGGGGACATTAATTTCACCTCAGAGGCATAGAGGCTGAAATAACTGAACATAGCCATAAATAAATGTTAAATAACTGACTAACTGAAGCCAGATTTTACTCAGCAGCCCACGCAGGTAATGCTGCTCAATATATACGCTGCATTTTGTAGAAGAATTTTAGTTGCCAAGCCAATAAAATGTAACCTTTAACTACACTACTTGTGCGTTTAGATCATTATTGGACATGTCCTGTGTTAACAGGTCCAAACTCCTGTATAATTATGTATAAAAAATAATGTCCTCTCTGTCAGCCTCTGGCCTTCATGGTCAATAGAGCATGCAGAATGAGAGCTTAATGATTGCCATGTTTAATGATTTAATGTTGGAGGCGTGCAGTCATTAGCCATGTGCTCGGATGTTCCACTTCCGATGAAAATGACTGCAGAGATTAATATCACATGTTTTTTTTTTAAACATATATCCATCCGTCAATTCAAATCAAATCAAATCAAATCAGATTTTATTTGTATAGCCCAAAGTCACAAAGTACATTTGCCTCTGAGGGCTTTACAATCTGTACAGGGAGTGACACCCTCTGTCCTGAAAAACTTGCCTACAAAAAACCTTTAACAGGGAAAAAATGTGGAAGAAACCTCAGGAAGAGCCACAGAGGAGGATCCCCAGGACGGACAGACGTGCAATGGATGTCACATGTACAGGACAAAACAACACAAACATATTGCACAATTACAATGAATGATAAAATTATTACAGTACAATATGTGTAGTGGACATCGTGCAGGATCACAGCAGCAGCCACGATCCATGAGAATCTGCTGTTTTTTACGGTAATTACGGTAAATTCAATACTGCATAAATAACAGGCCTCACAGTGCAACATTCAGCAATATAATTATAATCAAAATAAACAATACAGGCATTATATCAGTCTTCTCGGACATCCCCATAGATTCTGAACAACGCTAAGGTATTGCATTGGTTTACTTTAGAGTTGTAGCTATATAACTTACACATTATAAGTTATATATGTGCACACTATATATATTTATAAAAATATTAATTTGATTTATTTCAAGGATAAAAGAAAGCTGAAACTAATCAAAACCTGAGCAAGCTTGGGTAACCATGGATGTGTCTTAGTGCACATGTTATGACCGGGCCCGCTGCTGTGCATGCTGCAGGTGTGCACAAACATGCTTAGGTTCTCTTCAGGATAATAATAATAATAATAATGGAAAAAAAAGGTAAAGAGTCAGAAGTTTTGTTTCAAACAAACTGTTTTGTCTCTCAAAGTTTTGTCATTTGAGAGAATGACAAAGAGGTTGAATATATTTCCTCACAGTTTTCATTAACATTTGAGTTTCTCAGAGTGAATTAAGAGCCGTGTGGTAAAGTGTGATTAAGCATCCATCTAACACTGATTAGCGTTCCACAGACCTCACTGTTTAAAATATTAATAAGTGTAAAATAATCGTTCTCTTTTTAATAAACTGCACCTGTTGTTGTTGCTGGAGGGATCTTTGACACATTGTGTTGTTTCAGGTGTGAGTGTGTGCACGTTACTGATCAGCGGGTTTAAAAACTGCATATGATAAATCTATTTTATCTGTATGGGAGACAGAATGAACGAAACTGATTCGATGTATGTGTGTGTGTGTCAGAAGTGAATAGCAGGTTTAAGCATGGGCTCAGACATCTTTGGAGAGATCTCATGATTAAAAAGAGAAAAGCTGCTTTAAGAGGGCAAAGCTGAGAGTTCTCTGTGTGTGCGTGCGTGTCTGTGTGTTTGCCGTGTTAACCGTTAACCTCAGACTTCAATGATTGTCTGTTTTGTGTCAGGATCCCATTAGAGGTTATCCCTTCAGAGGACGGTAGCTGACACCATTTAGATTGTGCTTTTAACCTTTGTGTACGGTCACACACACACACACACACACGCTTTCTTTGTCTCACTCTCTCGTTCTAAACTAATTTCATTCAAAACTGCGTGCAAAACCCTGCAGGGCACTTTGTCTCATCGTGAGGGAATCATCAGTGTCAAGACATAAATTGAAAATGAATTTTCCGCTCGTACCAGCACATTTGTTCACAGAATAATTGTTTTTTATTTCTTAACACAGATGCTTGCTTGAGTCAGGTGTGAGCTGGACTCGCAATAGAGTGTTCTTCAATAGAGACTGGGGACTTTCTTGCTTTCATTGCTAAAACTGAATGGCAGCATTGTAGTTGAGGCCACCTAAACCAAGACCAGAGTGTGAGGAGAGCTCAGAGATTCCTACTACTACTTAAATACCTTATATGTGGCTAACATTCATCAGATTGCTTGCTGCAAATGAACTTTTTGGACATAAAACTGCTGCCAGACTGACACACACACGGCGGATTAGGTGAGCCGATTATGTGATCACCTGACTAAACAAGACAACCTCCCTGTTTTAGATAATTAGTTACTTACAGTTCTTGATTTCAGTAAAACATATCATGAAAGTCTGTTCCTTCTGTTTCATTTGACTCCACACACACACACAGAGTGGTGCTCATATGACACAAGTTAACGTGGCGTGACGTTAAATTATGTCACGCTCGATGACATTAATAACTGTAATGTAACGTGATGAAACATAACCTAATCGAATGTTACATGATGGGAAGTAACATCTGTATATATGACCTATAAAATTTAAACAGCTGCAGGGGTGATGTGTGTTATATTTAACCTCTGCTTTCTTGTATTTTTTTCTTGAGAGCATATATCTATATCTATAAGCGAGCGAGTTGATTTGTCATCCAGGGTTTCTGTTATTACTTCGACAGTTGCTCTTTTTGACCCGCTGTGGAGAGCATGAGCAACATAGAGGATCTAGAAGTCTAGAGGTTCATATTGGCTGTTCGTTGTGACCTTTGAAGATGAGGCCTGCAAGATCTGGAAGCATCCGCAAGAACAGAGCAGAGATGAGAGAGGAGGGCCTTTTCTTTAGCTTTTCTGCCACCTACAGATCCCTAACCACCAATTCACAGAGGCTGCCAAACTATAATCACAAGCACTCTGCATTTACAACCACGTTATGGGACAATATGAAATGTTGGCAACTTAAAAACTTGGCAACAAACTCTGAAACCTCTCTGAGCTCTGAGGGGGGAAAAAATATAATTTACTTGCAGTCAGGAGCTGGTTACATTCATCACCCAGCAAACTCCAACCCGCCTATTTAAAGTTGATGTTTAGAGAACAAAGAAAGCCAGCCAGAGTCTTACGTCTTACATAAATCCACTCATCAGTACAAAAACCTCACATTTTAGTTCGTCAGACTATTAAGTCTAGGAGGAACAGTTCTTTCAATCACCTTTATTGTACAGTGACAACCAGAAAGACCTTTAATCATTTTTTAATGTGAACAGTGACAGCCTGAAGTATGCTTAATCATCTTGACTCTAAAATCTAGACTACATAAGAGTTCAGAGAGTTCTTCTATCTCCTTCTGCTTCAAGTCTAGACAGAGGCATTGTCAAGGATCCTCCATCACCTACAAAAGGCTAATGTAGACCTCAGAGGATGTGTTCTGTGACATTTTACAGCTCAGAGACGGTGTCTGTTGATGCCGAGGCAAACAGCAGCACGCGGTGGACAATTCTTTAGGGGTGGAGGAATTTTGTTGTTCACTCTGTTGAAAGGGAGAAAAGAAGGATAGAGGTGGATGGATCCGGTCGTCAGAGCAACCGGCCATGAGTTATGCATTTTACTCTGTTTATCTCTGCTTACTGTCTTCTCAACTTGGTTCATTGCATTCTTTCCAACAATACTGTGTGTATTTACGCCTCATGACATCCAGGACCGACCTTTTCCACCTCCCTAATGACAACTAACAGAAAGACACTGAATGCTCTGTAAAGCTGACGACTGCAGAGTTGGCAGATCATTTTCTGTGTGTTGTCACTTCAAACAACCACTATCACATTACACAAACAGTTGTAATATGAAAATATTGATTAGTGCAGCTTTAAGTATTAATAAGGCATTCAACATCTGCAGTATACTTTCATTGACGATAAGTAAATAATTGAATCTTTGCATCTTCTCCGAATGTTCAAACAACAAGTTTCCTCTGTTGCCTCAATCATCATGAGACGGAATAACAATATTGCGCCAATATGTACATTTATTATAGAGCTTCGACTTATGAGCACTTAGTACTTAGTGCTGAGTTTGGTTTTGCAACTTGCACTTTGTGTTTCTTGTGTTCTTTCAGATTGTCCCTGTGGAAATAACACCACCGTGGAGAACAAGCACCCCAGGGAACGGGACAGCAGTCTAACACTTTGTAGATTTTACACCATGTAGTGCGAACGGTGCCACTTTGTCCCCTCACTGCTGCCACAGTGTGAGCTTGTCAAAGGGGCCCCGGCGGTGCTGTCTTGTGCATCCATCTTCGTTACATCTGCTGTCACACACACACACACACACACACACACACACACACACACAGGCACTTTCTGTGTGTCACCATCTCTCATGTAGTAAATGTAAGTAAATGTAGAATAATTAAGTATCCAGTATTAAAATATATCATTTGTAGTTTTTAAAATAATCTGCATTTGTTCAAAACATAAGAAATCGTTCATTAAATTGTTTATTATAAATGTGTGTGTATATATATATAGATGACACAATTTTATACCTTGACATCAATATCAGAACATATGAAAAACATATTACTTATTTCATTTGAAGATTATCCACAACTGTTCTTAAATCTGTGGACAAGCCACTTTCGAGTCAAACATAACTTTTTTTAAGCCGCACAACATACCGACTGTTTTCCCAACATTTTTCTGTCTCTTGCTGTTAAGCATCAGTTCACGCTGCCTTACCATCTGCATGGTACATACATCTGCATAGCATAGTGAAACCCTCAATGTTTCAAACATGTCCAAAGTGCCTGTGAATGTCCTCAAGGAAAACATACAGGAAGTAGCACAGAGAAAGTTTCCTAGAAATCGCGCCCTATAGAATTCACTGGACTAAATCTAATCCTTGTTGTGCTCAGCCAGCGTGTATTTGCTGGCTTGTATTGCCTGAACAAAGTCTTTTTCAAGACCAAAATGTCGTTTCCAAATCCGTGAGGGAAGTTGTATACACCCTGTCCATTTTTATTGCGTATTTCCGGTTTCTGTGAAAAAGGTCTATTGTGTTAGTGTTTTGATGAAACCAGCCTAGTTTGCAAAATTGTGTTTAAGCAAATGGAAAAAACTGTAAACACAAACCCTGTGTGTGTGTGTGTGTGTGTGTGTTCCATCGGTCCCGCCCATAGAATGGAATGGGATGCTAGAATGTTGTCATCATCAGTTGGAATACTCACTTCTTAGGGAGAAGAGCATTTCACGTGTTATTTCAGACATCAGGTACACACCGACGAGGACTCAAAACCTTTCAGAGGAAGCAAGACGAGCAGGACGAGATGGCTGGAGGACGCTTCATAGGACTTGAAGGAACAGTCAATGTACCTGAGGAGGAGGGTGATGCAAAGTGAGTGTTTCAGTCCAAAATATAGATAGATCTTAACATTTGGCAATATGTGATTTTGTCACTATAATACTCATATTGTGGTGTGTCTGTGGTGACAGACAAGAGCTCCGTAGAAGACTCTGTCAGGCTGAGGACAGATACAGGTCACAGAAGAAACTCCATGACTACATGTTGGAGGATGGAGAAGAAATTCACCATCAGCTAACGGAGTTAGAAGCAGACAATATGTACCGGACCAGAAAAGTGAACGAGTATGAAGCATTCACTATTTTTACACTGTTTTAAGGTTGTTGGTGAATCTTATATCAACAGGCTAAGATATGTTTTGGTGTTTTTTTACTTATGCAGGTTGACACGGGTGGTAGAAAATCACCGGGAGAAGCGTTGTTTCATTTACATTAAGCAACTGGTAAGTGACACACCTACATTTCTTATTTTGTTAATTCTTACTGAGGTGGGGGTATAAAACATTAGAGAATGGGTCATCTTCCATGCAGTCCCTGATCCAGACTTTTTTATTACTTTATTGTTGTAGGTGTAAACATTACAGTGTAGTGTCCTCATCTAAACATCACAGGAAAATAAATTTCAGCATTCTTGGGACGTGAAATGATAGGTGGTGTCCTGACCTCTGACAGCGTCACTGGAAAATTAATCTTGGTAGCCTCCATTAAAAACTTTCTCACCCTGATTCCATTTCTTGTCTTGTTTTGTGCAGGAAATGGAGAATAAGGAGCTCAGGGAGGAAAATGAGCGTTTGACTGCCGAGGTACGACCTCATATATATAATATATATATATATATATATATATATATATATAATATATATTATATCTTATCTAATCCTCAGTCCTCTTGTGTATGTGTTATCACCATTTCATTTCCAAGCATCTCCTCTCACATCTCATTCGCACTGCTTTCATTTCAGGGACAGCGCAAAAGAAATCTGGGGAAAGTAAAAAAACCTAAGAGAGCCGAGCAGGAGCTGAAGGTAAAACCTTGTTCTTTACTTAAAGTAATGTTTTGTGATATACAGCATCCTTTTCCAACTGCTCACCTGTCTGACTCTGTCTTTTGTAGCACACACTGGAGGGAATTCAGCATGACCTACGCTAAAGATGAGAAAATAACGGAGGTATAAACCAACTGCATGAAATCTTGAATGTCTCTTAGCTCCCTTTCAGCAACGAGTTGTTGGTGAATTGACTGAGTGTCTTTGTGTCTTTGGTAGAAGCACGGCTCTTGGCCCGGAAAAACTGTGACCTACGGAGCACTAGTTACGATCCAGGTATGTACTACTAAAAATATGTGTGTGCTACTGCGGCCATCTCTGTACTATTCTGATACCTTTCGTCTGTCTACTGCAGGACCTCCACAGAAGAGGAACAACCTGAAGCGCGCTGAAGTGCAGGCAACAGGAGCAGCGTAACCTGCACAAAGAAACGTGATTACAGCCTGACATTCTTAAACACACAACTGTCCAGCATTTAAAAATAACCCAGTCTGACCACATTGCATTTCAGTTCACTCCTTTATCACATCTGTCTGTTATTTTTGGTTTGATAGAGCTGCCGAGACCATTGAAGAGGAGCCAACGAAGGCTGAAGGCATGTTGAAGCAGTGTGCTACAGGTCTGTTGAAAGGCATCGCTACAGCAGGGAAAGTTCCCGCCTGTGTCGCCCTTACCGTGGGTGTCACAGTCTCCATTGTGCCTGTCTTTGACCTTGTGGACGCCGCTGTAGACCTGCTGATGTAGTCGTGTATCCTTTCTATAACAAGGGTTGGGGGTTACATACGGGGATATTAAATCTGACAAAAGCTAACTAAAACAGCCATTGAACACATTGCACCTGTCCGCCCAGGAAGGGGGCTCCCTCATTTGTGGTCCTTCCCAAGGTTTCTTTCTTTTTTTCCCCTTAAAGGGTTTTTTCTAAATAATAAATAATTTAAAATGTATATAAGTCTATGAATGTTTATTGTATAAACTTCTTGGAGTCATGGAGGTCATGGAGTCACCGCAATCAAGAGGAATTTTCCTTTGTGAATAATCATGACACTGAATATCATGACAACTTGTTACTTTTTGAATGGCTATGAAATCACATTTGACAGGGTGGGTTCAAAGTATAGAAATTATTACTCTGCTCACCAAATTTATACAAGATATTGTGTGCGATACAAAATTGTGTTTCATGTTGGCGCTACAGCAAAGTCCATGAAGTCAGCAAAATCACCAGGGTTTATTGTCTAGATATCATGAACATGCTTACAAAATAAAAAGGACACATAATGTCAACTGTGCAGCAGCTTAGTATATACTCTGAACAACAGTTACAGTACAATAACAACTGACATTCATCGCTGCATCTACAAATGCAAGTTATGTCTCTACATTTTACAAAAAAACTTTTGGAATCATGGTTATACAATTTGCACCTTAAACCAACAACACACTTAAAACACAATCCACATGTGAAAATAAAGGTGAAATATTTTCTTTAAATGTGCATCAAAATGCAGTGGTGTAACCCAGGGTTCTTGCACCATTTTAAAAGTCAAATTTAATGCTTTTTAAGACATTTTTAAGACCTCAACAAATATAATTTAAGACCCAAAAATGTCGGTAGAAAACACTTTATTTTATTGTAAACACAATAAAACACAGTCTCCATCATGGTTCAGTAGCAGCCATTTGTTAATCCTGCAAAAATACTTTTTTTTCCAAATAAGGAGAAGGAATAATAACACTTCCAACATTCAAAGCAGTCTCCACTGTAAATAAGTCCTCAAAACAGCCTGTCCCAAGCCTGAAGGTTGAAAAAAAATGTACATCAACAGAGAGGTCCATTGTTTTCTAACATCCCAAATTCTCCTCAAGACATGTGGTGTAGCTCCACCACCCTCTTCTCAATTTCACGGTATAGGTCCATCAACTCCCCTCTCTTGTCCTTGCATCTTTTTCTCATGGAGTTGGATTTAGTGGTGAGTTCTGACATCTTGGTCCCTGCTGTATTCTCAGCCTTCTCTGCAAGGCTATCTGCATCCTTCTCTAGAGTTTCGCACACAGTTAAGATTGTTCTTCGTTTCTTGCGTAGCTCTTCCAAGCTCATTTTCAGCCCCTTTTCTCTTGTCCCTCTGTTTTGTCTTTTCCTTTTTCTTCCTCTCATCTTCCAAGAAGATCCCGTACTGGCTGCATGCAGTTGCACACTCATTTAGCAGCTCTTTAGTCAGTGGCACTTTGACCACTCCACCACACACCCTCACATAGACACATCGATAAAATACAACTAAAAAGATGAACTGCAAAATAATAGGCTAGTATAGCTTGACATCTAAAATATGACAATTTGTTGATTAAATAATATCATCTTAGTCAAAGACATTGAGAAGAGAGGCACAATAAGATTTAGAGCACTGGTTCTCAAACTTTTTCATGCCAGGGACCCCTAAACTGACACAAATTAGACCACAAATCCCCATCTTTTAAGATTTTTGCATTTAGATGTTTTAATACAAAAAGTGTATGAATCCCATTACCAAAATAGTCATACATCCTGTTACTGTGTTATTTATGGATGGAATTACAGTGAAAATAAACGATTCGCCTTTTTGCTGGGGACCTCCTGGGAAGCCCCTCAAGGGCCCCTGGAATCCACTTTTAAAACCACTGATTTAAAGAAGGTGCCCAAAGACCCCCTTTGATAAACACAAGGTAACTGTTCACATTTCTAATATGTCTATACATATTGCCCGCTGTGACTCCTCCTGACAACTTCTTGTCCTGCACAAATCTCATGATGAGGGCCTTCATTTTTTTGGAGGCACCTGTCTGGTTCAGTGTGCATCTTTTGGGGGTCCAGGCACATCATATTTCGGACAGTGGGGTACTTCAGGGGGCACTTCAATAGAATGTTCTGACAAACTTTTGACAGAACATTCTGGCTGTCTCGCATGAACTGTAACACATCAAGCTCACTTCCACCACTCTGACTGCCTGACTGTCCCTGACAAAAGCACAAGAGTCACGTGTTACCTGAAACATCAAATAAACTCTCCCTATGTGTAACTTACACTACACAATATTCAACAAATCATGTTAATATGGCAACTGCTTGATGTCTAAACAATGAATCTAATCTCTTAATGTTTCAGCATAAATACTTCACTAGTCAAGTGACTTTGCAGCCGATATGGCGCATTGTTATCTAAGATAATAAATGTTACCTTGAGGACAGCTGTGGCTCCCATACATACATCTCATTCGGACATTTGGACAATCAGCTAATTTGTATATTTCAATGAGAAAATTGCATTTGTTGTGTGGTTAATAAATACATGGAAGATACATATGACATACCTATGTCGTATCTTCCAGCCTATATGTAAAAATAATAATAATCTAATGTATTATCTTTTCAGGGGCATTATTGAAATACTTTGGACAGACCTCTGCAACACCAGGTCCATCTACCTCATCGAGTGACATGACTGCTGCTGAAGGGACATCATCTTTATTACTTAGAATACTAGACTAGAGGAAACAAAAAAATCACTCCAAAGGAGGAAAAAACACTGTACTCTTATTAACTGTACTCTGATTAACAAAATCAAAATCACTCACAACGAGGAAAAACAAAAGGCTATGAAACATTAACTTAAGGCGCTCAAAAACGAGGCTGAAAACACACTAGGCTAAATACAAAGAAACAAAAGGACTAGACTACGAAGTACAACAGAAAATCACTCTTACGAGGAAGGCAAACAAAGAACACTGGAGCAATAAAGCTGTGGCTGTGGGCTATGAACTAAGGCTTAGGTGAACGCTACGAGAGATGAAACACTTTGGCACAGGACAGAGGGAGACGCAGACAATATATACACAGGGTAATGGGGAACAGGTGGAAACAATCAGGGCGGGGAAGACAATCAGACCCATGAGGAAGGGCAAGTGACCTGAAACGAGAGGAGAGTTATCTTTCAAAATAAAACAGGAAATGACGAGACATAACAAAAACCCAGCTTGACCTCACCACGGTGTGACATACAGTTCCTATCAGTTTAGTTCAGTGTCATTCCTCATTGACACATGTAATGTTAAAATAGCACCCCCCTCAAGAGGGCAAGGAAAAACTTTCAGAAAAAACCCTTTAAGGGGAAAAAAAGAAAGAAACCTTGGGAAGGACCACAAATGAGGGAGCCCCCTTCCTGAGCGGACAGGTGCAATGTGTTCAATGGCTGTTTTAGTTAGCTTTTGTCAGATTTAATATCCCCGTATGTAATCCCCCAACCCTTGTTATAGAAAGTATAAAAGACTACATCAGCAGGTCTACAGCGGCGTCCACAAGGTCAAAGACAGGCAAATGGAGACTGTGATACCCACGGTAAGGGCGACACAGGCGGGAACTTTCCCTGCTGTAGCGATGCCTTTCCACAGACCTGTAGCACACCGCTTCAACATGCTTTCAGCCTTCGTTGGCTCCTCTTCAATAGCCTCGGCAGCTCTATCAAACCAAAAATAACAGACAGATGTGATAAAGGAGTGAACTGAAATGCAATGTGGTCAGACTGGGTTATTTTTAAATGCTGGACAGTTGTGTGTTTAAGAATGTCAGGGTGTAATCACGTTTCTTTGTGCAGGTTACGCTGCTCCTGTTGCCTGCACTTCAGCCGCGCTTCAAGTTCCCTCTTCTGTTGGAGGTCCTGCATTAGACAGACAAAAGGTATCACAATAGTACAGCGATGGCCACAGTAAGCACACACATTATTTTAAGTAGTACATACCTGGATCGTGACATAGTGCTCCTGTAGGTCACAGTTTTTCCGGGCCAAGAGCCGTGCGTTCTACCAAAGACACAAAGACACTCAGATCAATTCACCAACAACTCTGTTGCTGAAAGTGGAGCTAAGAGACATTCAAGATTTCATGCAGTTGTTTATACCTCCGTTATTTTCTCATCTTTAGCACACAGGTCATCCTGAATTTCCTCCAGTGTGTGCTACAAAAGAGACAGAGTCAGACAGGTGAGCAGTTTGGAAAAGGATGCTGTATATCAACACATTACTTTAAGTAAAGAACAAGGTTTTACCTTCAGCTCCTGCTCGGCTCTTCTTAGGTTTTTTACTTCCTCCGGATTTCTCAGTCAGAGTCATACAACAAGTATGCAATATAGTAAATTTAAATGCTTCCCCCAGTGACGTAGCTGTACAGTTCCTATCAGTTGAGTTTAGTATCATTGCTCATTGACACATGTAATGTTAAAATAGCACCCCCCTCAAGAGGGCAAGGAAAAACTTTCAGAAAAAACCCTTTAAGGGGAAAAAAAGAAAGAAACCTTGGGAAGGACCACAAATGAGGGAGCCCCCTTCCTGAGCGGACAGGTGCAATGTGTTCAATGGCTGTTTTAGTTAGCTTTTGTCAGGTTTAATATTCCCTTATGTAACCCCCAACCCTTGGCACTGATAACTTCATAGATATAATATCCCCGTATGTAACCCCCCAACCCTTGTTATAGAAAGGATACAAGACTACACCAGCAGGTCTACAGCGGCGTCCACAAGGTCAAAGACAGGCACAATGGAGACTGTGACACCCACGGTAAGGGCGACACAGGCGGGAACTTTCCCTGCTGCAGCGATGCCTTTCAACAGACCTGTAGCACACCGTTTCAACATGCTTTCAGCCTTCGTTGGCTCCTCTTCAATGGTCTCAACAGCTGTAGCGATGCCTTTCCACAGACCAGTAGCACACCGTTTCAACATGCCTTCAGCCTTCGTTGGCTCCTCTTCAATGGTCTCAGCAGCTGTAGTAATGCCTTTCCACAGACCAGTAGCACACCGCTTCAACATGCCTTCAGCCTTCGTTGGCTCCTCTTCAATGGTCTCGGCAGCTCTTTCAAACCAAAAATAACAGACCGATGTGATAAAGGAGTGAACTGAAATGCAATGTGGTCAGACTGGGTTATTTTTAAATGCAGTTTAAACAGTTGTGTGTTTAAGAATGTCAGGCTGTAATCACGTCTCTTTGTGCAGGTTACGCTGCTCCTGTTGCCTGCACTTCAGCCGCGCTTCAAGTTGTTTCCTCTTCTGTTGGAGGTAAAATGGAGGAGACGTTTGGGAGCCGAAAGAGCTGGCTCCTTCCCATCACTACCATGTTGATGGCGTTTTGGTGCCGTACTACAGATTTTCAGGCACAGTTTGAAAAAAAGCCTTGTCTTAAATTAAAACTAAAAAAAAAAAATCTTCTGTGTACCGTATTTCTGTGTAAATACCTCATGTTACAACATGAAAACCTGGCTTATATTCAAGTGCGGCCTATATATGTACAACATGTATTTTCTTTCAAAATTTAGCTGGTGCGGCTTATATTCATGTGCGCTCAATAGTTCAAAAAATACGGTATAAGACTAGTTTGTGAATACTTTAGATTCTGTTTTCAAGTTGTGGCACCTGAAATATACGAGTTCAATACATTAAATTAAAATTTCAGACAGCTGTTCAAATAACAGACGATATCTGTGGATTTTTTTTTAATTCAGAGTAATGTGTAATGATGCAAGTACTTGGTATAGGTATCGATGAGTACTCAAATGAAAGTACTCATACACTACTCGTTTTGGGAGAAGAAAGCGGTATCGATGCATCTCTACATATTACCATGCAAGCCAGTCGTTCCAACGAGCAACTTACAGCTTTGATAAAATCGCGGCCTCCTCTATGGTACCTCTCCACGTGAAAAGGACGACAGGTGAGCTAGCTAACGTTAGCAGGACGGAGAAAAAAATTAATTTGTTAGCGCTTAGTTGCTTCCGAATCCGAATGCTGACCGACACTAGCATTGCATGTGTCTGCAAAATGTCCGAGGGAATAACCGCTCAACACGTGGAACGAGTGCAAAGAAGATTGCCAGGTTCACTGATATCACCCAAGTACATCTTACTTGCATATATCAACTAATCAAGTTAATGTAATTAGTTTAGTGAGTATTACTTGGAAGAAAGGATAGAGAATAAAGGAATAAAGAATACATTTATATACAAAATTGAGGACACATTGTTACAAACAATCACTAAGTAACACACCACACTAAAACTGACATTTTAAAGTAAAAGCACTGAAATGATATTTATTTGTAGAATTATATACATATAAATGAAGTAATAATTACAGGGCCAAACAATCAACCAAAAAAAAATGTTCTCCTGTAGGTCAGTTTTTTCGGGCCAAGATCCAGGCGTTCTACGCAAAACACAAAGACACTCAGATCAATTCACCAACAACTCTGTTGCTGAAAGTGGAGCTAAGAGACATTCAAGATTTCATGCAGTTGTTTATACCTCCGTTATTTTCTTATCTTTAGCACGCAGGTCATCCTGAATTTCCTCCAGTGTGTGCTACAAAAGAGACAGAGTCAGACAGGTGAGCAGTTTGGAAAAGGATGCTGTATATTAACACATTACTTTAAGTAAAGAACAAGGTTTTACCTTCAGCTCCTGCTCGGCTCTCCTTAAGGCCCACTCACACCGGAGGCGTTACGGCTGCGCCGCGGTCACCGTAGCAGATAGCCGCCAGTCTAGTCAATGAGAGCACTCACACAGGGCGCGTCTCAGAAGTGTCTCCCCAAGCCACGGCGCAAGCATTTCGTAGCATTTCTATTTTTATACACAGTTTATCGCGGGGTCTAGCGTACAGCCAGGATTCTCGCGTGATCTTGCGTGAATACGGCCGGCTCGCTCCGCTGCCGTAACGCGGCTGACATGCGTCCGGTGTGAGTTGATGCCGGGCAAAGGGCACAGCTAACGTTTCTCCCGGTGATTTTCTACCACCCGTGTCAACCTGCATAAGTAAAAAAACACCAAAACATATCTTAGCCTGTTGATATAAGATTCACCAACAACCTTAAAATAGTGTAAAAATAGTAAATGCTTCATACTCGTTAACTTTTCTGGTCCGGTACATATTGTCTGCTTCTAACTCCGTTAGCTGATGGTGAATTTCTTCTCCATCCTCCAACATGTAATCATGGAGTTTCTTCTGTGACCTGTATCTGTCCTCAGCCTGACAGAGTCTTCTACGGAGCTCTTGTCTGTCACCACAGACACACCACAATATGAGTATTATAGTGACAAAATCACATATTACCAAATGTTAAGATCTATCTATATTCCTTAAAAAGTCTTAAAATTTCTTAAATTAAAATCCGGGTAATTAAGATCTTAAATTGTCTTAAATTTACAGTAAATTTACTGTAGGTATTAAATTTCCAGGTACGTCGCTGATGTCAGGCTGCGTGTCTATGGAAGAATTATCCTCTTTATTCAAGAGCGCACATTTTCAGTTTGAGAGCATGATTTCTCTTTCTCGTGCTCAGATTTTGTGCTCACACTCAAATCTAATGTGCTCGTGCACAAAACCTGTCCTGTGCGCTCAGATTTTTTTCTGCTCGTGCTCAAAACAGCACGTCCTCTCAGGTTGAAGTGTCTGCTCAGACTGAAGGATGCCCCGCCCTGCACTTAAATTAGTGTGTTTCACCAGCCAATAGGGAGACAGCTAGGGTCTGGCCCAATCTTGGGTGTGTTCCTTCACGGTTTTTGGGCACTTCGCAGGGGCGGGTATATGGTCTGTTTGTAAAACTGCCTCTCTTAAAAATATACCAATTTACCATACTAGCCAGCTATTTGAATCGTCACCTATTTAAGACGCCAGTTTATTCATGTATAATGAATCTTAAATAATCCTAAAAAGAGTTATTGTCGTTTAGACACCGTATGATTCCATTTATCGTAGACTGTTTCTAATTTTATATCAGCAGGATGTTTTATATACTATAAATACACCACACAGCATGCCTGTTATGGTAGCTGTGGGGACGCCGGTTTGCATCCCGGCCGTTGCACTCTTGCTGCATGGCATATTATGATTTTAAAATAAAATTAATTGATGACTGTTACCGTAATAGAATCTGTGTAATTCTCTTATTGTAACGTTTAACAAGAGATGATGGGTGAATAGGCTAGGCAAATAAATTGTGTCCTTTTATTTTGTAAGCATGTTCATGATATCTAGACAATAAACCCTGTGATTTCATAGCCATTAAAAAAGTAACAACTCAATTGTCATGATATTCAGTGTCATGATTATTCACAAAGGAAAATTCCTCTTGATTGTGGTGACTCCATGACCTCTTCTTACTTACTTTATGTACAAGAAGTTTATACAATAAACATTCATAGACTTATATACATTTTAAATGTATTTATTATTTATTTTTAAGTAAGGATATGTTATCAGTGCCACAGTATATTATAGTGTTCATAATATATTTACAACAAGTATGCAATATAGTAAACGGTAAATGGAATAGCAATAGTTACACAAAAAATATATATTATTATTATCATATATTATTATATATTATTACGCTTCTGAGACGCTCCGCGGCGCGCCCTGTGTGAGTGCTCTCATTGACTAGACTGGCAGCTATCTGCTCCGCGGCGCTTACGCCTCCGGAGTGGGCCAGTGGGTCTTGTCTCTCTTCACTGGATACAAAAAGTACGCATGCACACAGGGGATTTTTCTGGGTGGGCGGGAGAGTGTGCTGCGTGCTGTGAGGAGCACCAGGAGTGAGTGACACAGGTAAAACTCCGGATAATTCAATGCCGACGACTTAAAACATTTCCGTGACAAGTACTTGATGGTCGCAATATAATCATTTCATACATCTCACGTAGAACAAGCCGCGATATATCAAGTATACATACATCTCACGTAGAACAAGCCGCGATATATCAAGTATATACGATATATCGCCCACCCCTACCTCCAATACACTTTCACCTGACTTTCAGCCAGCACATTCGAAAAATGTCAAACAACACTACATTTCACGCAATAACGATGAAGCCTTTGCTCTCTGAAGATTACAAAACAGGAATCTGAAGAATCCTGAACTGTATCTGTCCTGGCAGTTTTTGCAAAAGGCCAAATGCAGAATTTGCTGAGATTGGCAGTTCGATTCTCGGCTCCTCCGGTCCACCTGTCGAAGTGTCCTTGGGCAAGACATTTAACCCCAAGTTGCCATGGATGCTGTGCATCAGCCTGTGAATGTGTGTGTAAATTAGGGCTGCCACAAATTATTTTGATAGTCGACTAATCACTGATTATTTTTTCGATTAGTCGACTAATCATACGTACATTGACTGTCCCGGAGAGGGGCGGACGGGCAGGCGCTGTAAAGCTCGCGGACGGACCCGTGAGCCACCTTCGCCCCCGAGTCTTTCCATGCCGACCCAGAGCCGCGGGGGAAATGCGCCAGGCGGAGGCCAGCCAGCGCCAGGGAGAGGTCCCACGAGGGGATCCTCCCGCACCGTGCGGCCGTCCCTGACCCGCCGAGTTGAATCCCCCGGGCAGACTGCGCGGAAGTTGCAGAAAAATCGCAGTGATTGGTTAAAATTGCAACACTGCCCTGAATTCACGGGGAAGTTGCGTTGAAGATGCAAATCTCAACATCGTGAATTCCTGGAGGGTCTGTGTTATGGTATCATTTACGGTAAAATCAGGCCTGACGCCGATTACCACTACGGCACATGTGTGTAGGGGTGTGTGTGTTTGTGTGTATGTGACAGAAAGGCAGACGCGGCAGTGGAAGCTGCAGCCGCAGTTTTTAGAGAAAAGCAAAGTAAAAAAGAAAAACACAAAAAAAACGATGCGTCAACTACTAAATTAGTTGTCGAAGAATTTGTTCGTCGACCTAATCGTGGCAGCCCTAGTGTATAATTAGAGTTCCCTCATTGTGAATGATAGACATGTATTGTAGAGTGCTTTAGTGCTCTACATGTATTGTAGAGTGCTTTGAGAAATACCATTTTAGTTTTTCAGTTCCTCCTGGGGGGCTCTAAAGAACTGTTTGTGAATAATGGGTTAATATTGCAAATTTACATCTGAATACATTGTGTGTAGGAAAAAAACTCTAAAATAACAGTATATTTCTGTAGAAAATTTAATGTTTTTGCACATTTTTTGAATTACAGGATTTTACTTTCATTTTAAGGTTTTTCTTTGGCAGCCGTAGCTGCCAGTCATTGACTGTTTTTTTTTTCTTCTTACAGTGTGCATAATTTTGTATCTATCAATATCAGTTTAACTGATTTGATCAAACTTATTTTGTATCTATCAATATCAGTTTAACTGATTTGATCAAACTTGTCTTTCTTCCTATAGGAAGCCTTGTCCTTTTGCTGTACACTCCATGCCTGTACGAGTTAATTGTTTTGTTAATCTTACAAGACTGCATTGGTTCCATTTGTTTATTCACACTGTGAGATCAATACGATAACTAGTCCGGCCGCTTGAAAATCACTCGACATTCAAATAAATTATGAGCATTTTGTCACCATCTATATTAATCAGAGTTTCTGGATTATGCTGTAATTCATCATGGATTCATTGGACCTGTGGTCAGATCGATGTGTGCATGCCTTGAACTGCCATAGATTTACATCAGATGAAACTAAATTACAGCACAATTACCACAACGTTGATGAATATTAGTAGTAACTAAAGGTCAAGCAATTCTTAAGAGCGTGGACGCTCCACAGGTTCTCCCAAAGCAATTTTTCAGGTTACACCACTGCATTTTGATGCACATTTAGAGAAAATCTTTCACCTATATTTTCACATGTGGATTGTGTTTTAAGTGTGTTGTTGTTTTAATGTGCAAATTGTATAACCATGATTCCAAAAGAGTTTTTTTGTAAAATGTAGAGACATAACTTGCATTTGTAGATTCAGCGATGAATGTCAGTTGTTATTGTATCGTAATTTTTGTATCGTATTGTAATTTTGTATCACACACAATATCTTGTATAAATTTGGTGAGCACAGTAATAATTTCTATACTTTGAACCCACCTTGTCAAATGTGATTTCATAGCCATTCAAAAAGTCATGATATTCAGTGTCATGATTATTCACAAAGGAAAATTCCTCTTGATTGTGGTGACTCCATGACCTCTTCTTACTTACTTTATGTACAAGAAGTTTATACAATAAACATTCACAGACTTATATACATTTTAAATTATTTATTATTTATTTTAGTAAGGTATGTTATCAGTGCCACAGTATATTATAGTTTCATAATATAAGTATGAATATAGTAAACTGTAAATGGAATAGCAATAGTTACACAAAATATATATATTATTTTATTATATTATATATTATTAATTCATATTTATCTATATATATATACAAAATATTTTACATAGTTATTTCTTATCATTGCATACTGTTGATTCAAGTTATAAATTGATCATTGCTCATTGACACATGTAATGGTAAAATAGCACCCCCCTCAAGAGGGCAAGGAAAAACTTTCAGAAAAAAACCCTTTAAGGGGAAAAAAAGAAAGAAACCTTGGGAAGGACCACAAATGAGGGAGCCCCCTTCCTGGGCGGACAGGTGCAATGTGTTCAATGGCCGTTTTATTTAGCTTTTGTCAGATTTAATATCCCTGTATGTAACCCCCCAACCCTTGTTATAGAAAGGATACAAGACTACATCAGCAGGTCTACAGCGGCGTCCACAAGGTCAAAGACAGGCACAACGGAGACTGTGACACCCACGGTAAGGGCGACACAGGCGGGAACTTTCCCTGCTGTAGCGATGCCTTTCCACAGACCTGTAGCACACCGCTTCAACATGCTTTCAGCCTTCGTTGGCTCCTCTTCAATAGTCTCGGCAGCTCTATCAAACCAAAAATAACAGACAGATGTGATAAAGGAGTGAACTGAAATGCAATGTGGTCAGACTGGATTATTTTTAAATGCTGGACAGTTGTGTGTTTAAGAATGTCAGGCTGTAATCACGTTTCTTTGTGCAGGTTACGCTGCTCCTGTTGCCTGCACTTCAGCCGCGCTTCAAGCTGTTTCCTCTTCTGTTGGAGGTCCTGCAGTAGACGGACGAAAGGTATCAGAATAGTACAGAGATGGCCACAGTAAGCACACACATTATTTTAAGTAGTACATACCTGGATCGTAATGTAGTGCTCCTGTAGGTCACAGTTTTTCCGGGCCAAGAGCCGTGCGTTCTACCAAAGACACAAAGACACTCAGATCAATTCACCAGCAACTCTGTTGCTGAAAGTGGAGCTAAGAGACATTCAAGATTTCATGCAGTTGTTTATACCTCTGTTATTTTCTCATCTTTAGCACACAGGTCATCCTGAATTTCCTCCAGTGTGTGCTACAAAAGAGACAGAGTCAGACAGGTGAGCAGTTTGGAAAAGGATGCTGTATATCAACACATTACATTAAGTAAAGAACAAGGTTTTACCTTCAGCTCCTGCTCGGCTCTCCTTAGGTTTTTTATTTCCTCCGGATTTCTTTTGCGTCCGTCCAGCTGAAATGAAAGCAGTGCGAATGAGATTGAGAGGACGATGCTTGGAAATGAAATGGTGAATAACACATACACAAGAGGACTGAGGAGATAATAATATTATATATATCTAATAATATATATAGGAGGTCATGTACCTCGGCAGTCAAACGCTCATTTCCTCCTCCCTGAGTCCTTATTCTCCATTTCCTGCACAAAACAAGACAAGAAATGGAATCAGGGTGAGAAAGTTTTTAATGGAGGCTACCAAGTTAATTTTCAGTGACGCTGTCAGGATGTCAGGACACACCCTATCATTCCAGTCCCAAGAATTCTGACATTTATTTTTCCTGATGATGTTTAGATGAGGACACTACACTGCTAAGTTTTACACTACAGCTACAATAACGAGTTTAAAAAGTCTGGGATTCAGGGACTGCATGGAAGATGACCCATCTCAATGTTTTATACCCCCACCTCGTAAAATGAACAAAATAAGAAATGTAGGTGTGTCACTTACCAGTTGCTTAATGTAAATGAAACAACGCTTCTCCCGGTGATTTTCTACCACCCGTGTCAACCTGCATAAGTAAAAAAACACAAAACATATCTTAGCCTGTTGATATAAGATTCACCAAACAACCTTAAAACAGTGTAAAAATAGTGAATGTTATTATGTTCACTTTTCTGGTCCGTAATATTGTTGCTTCTAACTCGTTAGTGATGGTGAATTTCTTCTCCATCCTCCAACATGTAGTATGGAGTTTCTTTTGTGGACCTGTATCTGTCCTCAGCCTGACAGAGTCTTCTACGGAGCTCTTGTCTGTCACCACAGACACACCACAATATGAGTTATAGTGACAAAATCACATATTGCCAAGTTAAGTTAAGATCTATCTATATTTTGGACTGAAACACTCACTTTGCATCACCCTCCCCTCAGGTACATTGACTGTTCCTTCAAGTCCTATGAAGCGTCCTCCAGCCATCTCGTCCTGCTCGTCTTGCTTCCTTGAAAGGTTTTGAGACTCGTCGGTGTGTACCTGATGTCTGAAATAACACGTGAAATGCTCTCTCTCCCTAAGAGTGAGTATTCCAACTGATGTGACAACATTTAGCATCCATTCATTCTATGGGTGGGGCCAATGGAACACACACACACACACACACACACACAGGGTTTGTGTTTACAGTTTTTTTCCCATTTGCTTAAACACAATTTTGCAAACTAGGCTGGTTTTATCAAAACACTAACACGGGACTCACACAGGAGGCGGAACGGCAGCGGAACGGTCCTTTGCCCGGCGTCAACTCACACCGGACGCGGATCAGCCGCGGAACGGCAGCGGAGCGAGCCGGCCGTATTCACGCGAGAATCCTGGACATACCCGAGACCCCGTGATAAACAGTGTATAAAAACAACAACAACAACAACAACAAACAGCTGACTTTGCTTCTCCGACGTGGAGGAGATTATAAAAAGCATCTGTTGTGTCATGAATGATTGTGTGTTGTTCCACTTCAACAATTAGTCTCTCGTTGAGATCTTTTGATCGATCTTTGATCACCTGGTGCCACCGGTCATGACGTAACGTTGATGTGAAGTTGTAAAAAGCTACATGAACTGCGTATTGTGTTTTATTTTGTAAGGGGGCGGAAGTTTATTACGTTGATTCAAGGCCCGGTTTCCTGTCTGGTGCGCAGTGCTCTGTTGAAATTTACGAGGTTCAGCCGCGGCTCGCGGTAAAAATAGGAATGAAACGGAAAGCTCGCGCCATGGCGTGGTGAGCCGCTTCTGGGACGCTCCTGGACCGCGCCCTGTGTGAGTGCTCTCATTGACTAGACTGACTTCTATTTGCTACGGTGACCGCGGCGGTACCGTGACGCTTCCGTTCCGCACCCTGTGTGAGTTGGCCTTAACACAATTCACCAAAGCACACACCCAAACTGTAAAACACCTCATATATCCCGCAAAATGAAGCACCGCAACCAAAATCCAACTTTTGCACCAGATGGCACACACTTCATTCGTATTCGTAGATTCTCACTGTTTTGTGAGCATATTTTAGTTCACTCCAATGTAAATATATCTGCTGTGCATGCGTTGCACTGACTTGTTTGGTAAAATAAAAAAATAAATATTTCAATAGCACGTGTGTGTATCTGCAAATACTTCTGTGCATGTGCACAATCTGAAAAATTCTCTACAGTTTGAACTATGTTAGTATTATGGCAAAGCACACTAAAGATGAGAGTGCTTTACATTATGCCCAACAGTGTGTAGTTGGTTAGACAGAAATCTACGAATACGAATGAAGTGTGTGCCATCTGGTGCAAAAGTTTGATTTTGGTTGCAGTGTTGATATGAGGTGTTTTACAGTTTGGGTGTGTGCTTTGGTGAATTGTGTTAGTGTTTTGATAAAACCAGCCTAGTTTGTGTTTAAGCAAATGGAAAAAAATGTAAATGGCGTGTTTTGAAACTGCAAACATGTGACTTTATGTCAGATTGTTGTGTCTTGTGCAGAGAACCGTGTTCAGTACACTTAAAAAGAGTGACTTCCAATTTAAATGTGTGTAAAGCAGAAGATGTGTTGAAGTTTTGGAGATTTGAGATGAGGTTTTGCTCCCTGTGTGTCAGTTTAAATATTTGTGCTATCCATGTCATTTCAGTGTGTTAGCAACTGGACAAAACTGTAAATGATGTGGGTAGAAATGAGAAACTCTGAAAGGTATAATCCATTTGGTATCTTTTCATGGATGCAGAGAAGGTCATCCATCATCATCTTATCACACTGTAGAATTTCTGATGGCAGCTGAAAACTGTTTGTTTCCACTCGATTCACTTTCCCCTGACTTTCAGTCGGCACATTCATAAAAAAATGTCAAACAACACTACATTTCACGCAATAACGATGGCGCCTTTGCTCTCGGAGAAGCCGAAAACTTTTGTAATCTGAAGAAAAAGAATCTGAAGATCTCACTGACTTCTAAGTAAATTCACTGTGCAAGAGCAGATCTTAAGAGACAGAAATATAATAAGTCCTTGAATTTGGAAGTTGACACCAGTGTTTCATTTATTTATTTTGTATTAACACAAATGTTAGTCTGCAGTGGGTTTTGTATCTGCAGGGTGATGAAACCATGCACCGATTCCCCCTCAACTGAGAACATTTGTCATGCAGAGCACCAATCCTATTCTTTTTCTGGCATTATAGATCTGTTCCCCACTATGACAAACTCATGGGAAACATTTTCTGCGAGGTAACGTGAGGCAGAGAATTGCAGCAGCACTAAAGCCTAGTCAGCAAGTCAGCAACCTGAATTGAATAAAGAAAATGAATAGCAGACACAGTGTGTATGTACATTGGTTTCACCATCATGAGGGATGTCTCCATTCCCTTATTTCTGTCCAGGCATAGAGCAAGATGCATGGCACAGGCATGTAAGGTGAAAACCGGTCTTTTATTCAGTATTCTGGCAGGAATGAAGGGGATGTGGCTACAAGAGATTCAGGTGTAGGCTTGGAAAAAGAAATGCCAGAGAGCGTGAGAGCTGGCTGACAGGTCTGGTGGATGGTGGGGATGGACAGGCAGGCAGGGTGTAAGTCTCAGACAGACAGGTGGACAAATTAACTCATTGCAAAAGTACAACCGCTTCACAGAAGTGAGCGGCATCGACTAACCGCGAGCAGAACTGTGATCCAGTGAGGACTGGCAGTTTGTCCAGAGATCTTGTAGGCAGGGATGATTGTTTGATGGCAGACAGGTGTACAGATCGTTGATGATAGACAGGTGTGAGACGGACCGGGGGAACACAGGAGACATGGGGGAGGAGGGAAACAAGCAAAGATCACTGAGGCATGGCCGTAACTATAGCAACAGCATTTGTCAACACTTGAGTAAAAACATCAACCAGTTTAAAAATTAACATAATTTTTCTGTTGGATAATATTACAAACTATCATACAAGACATAACTAAGTCTGTCCATGTCTCTAAACTGATACAGTGTGTAATATTTAGTGGCATATAGTGGTACAATTGCAGACTGCAATCAAATCAACCATCCCCCACTTACTCCTGCCATACCAGGGAAAAAAGTAAAACAAAAATCAACAATAAATAGAATTTTCTACTAAAATCGGTAATGCATAAATAAAAGTGCATAGAAACCAAGGACCAATTCAGCACCTTCTAAAACCTGTACCTCCAGCCTGCCACTGTGTGATGTCATAACCATCTGCTGTTCACTAAGTAAACGTCTGTCTGTATGTGTGTGTGTGTGTTTGCATTTATGAAAGCTTTCATGCTTGCCTGCCTCCTTGTTTCTTCTACAATCAGAGGCTGTCTTTGACCCAGCTGTAAGCGTTGCCCCTTGCCCTCCATCGCTGACCCGTGTAATATCTGAGCCGCAGCCTGGGTCGGAGGAGGCCTCTCTGGATGGAAATGAAATGATGACGTGGGGAGGGGGGGCATAGAGTTGACCATGCATACGGAGAGAGATGCTGTAGTTCTTCAGAAGGAAGACACGAGTCCAACAGACGAAGATAGAAAGGTACCGAACGGGTGTGAAGGACAAACACACTTGACTGTTATTGCAACACACAGATTTGTTACATGTAATGGGAAACATTTGAAAGAGGTAAGTTAGCCAAAAGTCATAGTTTATTCTTTATCCAGTCCTTTTAATGCTAAGTCAGAGTTTAATTAGCGCGTCATGTTGTGTTATTTATTCTGCTGTGTATCGCCCCCCTCCCAGTCATGCCTCTTGGTTCATATGCATAATGTTTTTCACAGTCTGCTTATTAGAAAATGGCTGTATCAACCCGGCTCAGTCTTCCCAGGAGAAACATAACGTGCACGGTCTTTATTAACCCCTGTCCTTTCACTCGATGCACTGTGTATAGTATTTCAGTGAAGGTTTGCTGTGAGGTAATTTAATTAAATACAAATTCAATTGAGAAAATGTACAATGAGAGCACAAATCAATGGAGATGATGAAGGTCTGAAAACCGGATTTCGCCAAAGGGACGCTACAACTTTAAACTTAAAGCAGCTTTAATTACATGTTGGCCACTAGAGGGCAGTAGACCTGGCAGTAAACACAGCATATTATTATAGCAAACAGTTTTTTTTTTCTTACACATCCAGCAAATATGGAGCAACATTACCATTCATTTACAGACATATTTCCCTCCTCCAGCTAAATGTAAGTACAATATTCATTGTAGTTCTAATGAATAATTCTCACTGTGGTTCAGTCTCCACCAACTCCTGAGGGAAATATCTTTCTCTTTAGCTGCTGAATGCTCAACTATGTTCATCTACTAGTTGCTAAATTTGTCTCTCCGCCATCAGACCAGGGCTCAGTCTAAGGGGAGCAGGGAGGTCTTGACCCTAGTCACCTTTGGTCTACCATTTCGTCTCATGTGAAGTACCCGGGCACAACACATTCCCCTCAGAACCTAGTAGGAAGGAGAGGAATACAAGACAGAAATGAGGTGAGAGGGTTAGGAGGGGATTAATAGGAATGTTGGAAGTTGCACTGTTGAGGAGTGGTCCTGCTATATAATTGGGTTTTACAGTAATTGCGCTGAAGTTCTTCCACTGTATTCACCCAGTGACTGTTTACATTTCTCTCTGAAGAATACAAGGGTTTTTGTAAATGATGAATATAGAAATAAATTGTATGACTGCTGTGTCCTAATGGGGGCCAGCGATAAGCTTTGAAAGACATTCTCATTCTAGAAATTAGCTCCCAATAGGCTAATTTATTCACACAATGTTACAATGAAATACTGAAGACTTTCATACATCAGTTTCCTTTTTTATTTGCAAAGCACTTTTTTCTAGTAATCCTCTTGGCCTCTGCAGCAGATTACCTTTTACTGTTCTATCATCCTGTGTAGCTAATATTTATTCATTACAATGCAGCTTTCATTAACATAAGTGCACAGTTGGCGGTGATCTGTCTTTTCCGTACCATTTGTGGTTACTTTAAATGTTGTATTTTATTGTATTATTATGCTTTGTATTCCTTCTTCTTTTATAGTTGTTGATCATTCTGCATCCCTCTGTCCCTTTGCCTATTAAATAATTATGTTTGGCTCTTGTGACATCATGTTTAAATTGAATTAAAACTAGGAATGAATTGGATTAAAAGGCAGACAACACCTAGGTGTAGACAAACAAACCTTGTAGCCAGACCGCTTTGCTAATCTGCGTTGGTCCCCTCAACTCTGGCCGGTGGTGAAACACCCCCCCTGCATTTTTCAGTCTCCTGTATGGTGCTGGACAGTATATGAACTTTTCTGTTCCCTGTGAATCCTGGAAACAAGAGCAGTGAGACTTAATCAAGCCAGATGAGTCA
Organism: Larimichthys crocea; assembly: GCF_000972845.2. Taxonomy (NCBI): domain Eukaryota; kingdom Metazoa; phylum Chordata; class Actinopteri; family Sciaenidae; genus Larimichthys; species Larimichthys crocea. The sequence goes on along the minus strand of NC_040011.1, from coordinate 13,557,520 downwards.
TGGGTAAGTCGGACTGTGGAAGTTACTTTCAAGGACAAGTGTGTTTAGCAGGATTTAGTGATATAGTTGTAAATTGCAACTCCCTCACCTCACCATTTTCTTCCTAGCATGAAAACAAGTGGCTGAGCCAATGTTTAGTTTGTCCATTCTGGCCTACTATAGAAACATGGTGGTTCATAGAAGAGGACACATTCTAATGTAACAAACATGCAGTGATTCTCATTTTCGGGTGATATGCATATTACATTACATTTCTATAAATATTCTATAAATAGAATATGGACCTTTAAGACCTTTAAGACTTAAAGCCCGGCAGGAATACAGAGAGTCGACTGAAACCTTCAGTTAACTGGTGACTCAAACAGAGAAAAAAAAAGAGGATCCTTAAGGTGAAATCAGACATTTCAGCTGAAATTTCATTGCTAAGTATAATGGGAAACATTGAGGATTTGCCAATGAGCCTTACAGTCACATCTCATAACCCATAATAATCATAATGATGATAATAATAACATCAATAAAGTCAGTGGAGCAGAATGTTGGTTATGTGCCTCTGGGTTTTTACCGAACATCTCCCAGATATAGATATTGTACTGTATATATGCAGTGAAAGCAGAGATACAGCGGTGTGATCAGAGAGATTCTGAAGAGTTTGTGTTTACAGTTTGCTGACATCTTGTCAGTTTGTAGCCAGTATACACAAACTTAGACAACAGAAGACGAGGGAGGGGGGATTCTTTATTGAAACCCACATAGATCATTTGAATAGAGACCCACATTGGTGGCATCTGACATGCATCAAAACAACTACGCCTTGTTTCCTATGAAAGCCCACATACCGTCAGCGCCTTGATACTCCACTGTTCCATTTCTTTGCATGAAGCGTGTCAACTCTTAGAAAAATCAAATAAACCATGAGAATAGTACCAATGACACAGACACAACGGTGACACAAACAGTGTTGCCTTTGTGTAGAACAATGTGATCGGGGTCAAACTTTTTACTGTGTCGAGGCTTCCAGCTTTGCTTTGATATTTAAGCACTGTGGTTCCTATGTAAGTTTAGTAGAAGAAAGTATATATACACTGTACTTACCACATAGTTAAGCTAAAATTGGAGTGATCTCTTGAGCATTTGACCACAGCACAATGAGTCAAACACAGCAATGACACATTACCAACTTGTGCATTCTACTGACATTAGTCAAGCGTTCAGTCTCTTTGAGCTAATTTTTGGGCTCTAACAACTCATGTTGGAAATACAGTGGTCCCTCGTTTATCGCGGGGGATACGTTCTAAAAATAACCCGCAATAAACAAAATCCGCGAAGTAAGTTTTACAATTATTATACATGTTTTAAGGCCGTAAAACCCCTAACCACACACTTTTATAGAACACAATGCGCGTTCATACTGTACAGTATGTTGTAAAAAAAAGCATGCAAAATTACACTAAAAAAAACGCGAAACAGCGAGTCCGCAAAAGGTGAACCGCGATATGGCGAGGGACGACTGTATCTGACTCTTTAGCTGCTACACTGTGTTGGAGAGCTACTTGCTAAACCTGTTGGGCCTCTGTTTGGTTATGGGTTATGGTTTTAAATTTTAAAAAAGCTGCATGTTTAGGATGGAAATGAGTCTTAAAACCAAAACAATGATGCTAAAGTGCTTTGTATGACTGATCATTTTCTGTGGGCTCTTCAGTATCATTGACACATTTGACATTGCGTTTTTTGTTTGCCAGTATACACATAATGAGTAGTGCAACTTTAAATCTTACATGTATTTCGTAACATGGATTAAAGTGCCTGATGTTTGTCTGCGTTGGAATTTTCAGCGTTCACCTGTCAATCAAACAAGCCCTGCAGTAAACAGTGCTGTTTTTTAGCTATCAGCTCTAACACCAACTTCATCTGTCTACCTTTATTTATCGCAAACAAATTCAGTCATGTTTGATGTGTCGATTATTCAACCTACCTCACGGCGACTATTTAAGACAGCATATGTACGAGATGTGTGGCGGTGCACTCAGTGTGTCACAGATGCGTGTGGTTTGAATAATAGCCGGAGTGACTGACAGCTGAATAGAAAGACTTGATGCAGATGAGGTGGCCAATTTCCCAAAACAGCAGCTGCCAGAGGGAGGTGAACAAGTGACAAAAACATTTGCGTGCATCATATCATGACATCGACTACTCGCGCTCAAAGAGCAGACTTTGTTTTCCTTCAGAGTAATTACTTGTCTTTTAAAGTATGAATTTCCCTTTTCTCTCTGCTCTGTCGATTTGTCTGCTTAAGACCGCCTCGTGAGTGTGTGTGTGTGTCCTGCTGTGACTGGAAACTGGGATCCATCGAGGGGAAGTCCATTCAAATATTTCCTGCTGAGATATAAATGATATAAAATCATCTTTATGTGGACACACACACACACACACACACACTTAGTACAAACTCATACACCTCTTGACGCGTGTGTGTGTGTGAGTTGCTCAGTGCTTTAAAAAACTGAACAGCAATTCTTGAGTGGAAAAATGTGCTCTATCTCCCAAATGAGTCTTGGCTGGTAATTAAAACCGAGAAGGCAGAAGGCAATAAAAGCAAAGTGAAGTTGATGATACATCTGCTCCCTCTATGTTTCGATTTTACATGCTGGATCTTTTTTTTTTTCTTTTGGTTTGTTTTGTTCATTCATTAATTGATTTATTTTAATGTTTCTTCATCAAAGTATGAATTCAACAAAGCGTACAACACTTCATTGAGTTACGCTCCTTAAAACTATCTCAACCGATCGTGGCAGATAGCCACCCACCATGAGTCGGGTTCTGTTTGGCTGCATTGTAAAAATATTGCATTTCTGACAAACCATTTAAGACGTAGCTCAAAATACCTCCAACCACACAGTAGTAGTTTTCTGTACAACAACAGGTGACAGTAAATTTAAAGTCGCCTTGCTGAGGAGTCACCTCTCACTCTTAATCAAACGACTGACTGTGGCGGCTTATGAATGTCCGGTGACTTCATCTCAAATTTACCCTCATCCACTACCTACAAAGTGCAGAAAATGACAAAGAGCTAACCAGGGTGACAGATACACTGCGCTCCTGTGTGTGCTTCACAATAAAAGTCAACCTGTGCTTTACCAGTTGAACACTTTTATTATGAAAGAGCACCAGCAGGATGTTTGTTTCAGTCAGCAGTGACTTAATAAAGCTTTGACCCGTCGTAGTGAGAAGGAAGAGTGAACAGGCTGATATCAGTGACATACAACTGCACTGTAACACAAACTGCATCATTTCCTGTGAATCCCTCATGCTTAGAAAATCAGAATCCAACGTGGCAATGGCGGACTCCACCACTACCAATAAAAAATGAGACGGAAATCTATATCTCAAGTCTGAAAAGCTCAGTTTGACCATCATATCATCGTAACTGTCACTCTGGTAATCAGTAGTTTGTAGATATTAGATATATTCAATAATTTGCACCAAATAAGTGAGTAATAAGGAGTGACAAAGTGGATAACATACGGCAGTAAACAGTGAGAATATAATAAAAAACCTAACAGCTCTCAAATCATAAAGAAAAACATCTGCTTCTTTACTGACATTTAATTCTTTAGTTCAATAAATTAAATTTTTCATTGGAAATGGTAATTTAGTGGGTAATAACAGAGCGTTCATTTCAATTTCTTTGAGGATCAGATGCCTGATTTGTTTATTTCAGTCAAAGATAAGTTCATTTTTTTTTTGTCTATTGAAGAAAAGTGTTGAATGAAGCAGATCTGATGCAAATGGACAGATTTTTTTTTTTATCAGTGTAAATTTCCATCCCCGTCTGCTGCCTCGCTGTGCCCTTCTCCCAGTGCACTGCTCCCTCCTGCTCTACTCTTATCTTCTGTGTCTCCTGCAGAATGGCAAATGAAGGATTTGGTGGAGGATTTCTACCTCCCTACCCTCAACAAAGTAACGACAGACAAAAAGCGAGTGGCCTAGTAATAATTCTGTCATACGGGCCACGGCTGACTCATCTAGTCGTGTCTCAGGCTGATAAGGTTTCTGTCTCTGGTGTCCGTCGAAGTTTCCAAGGTCGTGGATATGGATTTCATTGTAGTGCCTAAGAGGCAAATTGTAAACAAAAGTCACAATATGTTATTTGCTTCTTCTCTCAGGCGTTCGGGAGCTTTCATCATCTCTGTCTCCATAACTTTTTTCTTTATGTTTCTTTACGCCACATTTCCCCTCTTCTTCTTTTCTAACTTCAAACCTCCAAATCATCTTTTTTGCAATCTACTTCCGCATCTTTTTTCACTCGCTTCCACTGTGTTAACCTTTTTTTTTTTTAATGCATGTGTGATTTTGTGTGCACAAGAGCATCTAAAAAAAACTAAATGTGTGTTTCGGTGGGAGTTATTTCTCTGTGGAAACTCACAGCAAATAAGGGGATATAGGAGCAAAGCACAATTGGCTGAGGCTTAACTTACTTTACATAATTGTTGCCTATAAATGCGTTTCCAGGATCGGGGGTTTAAGCGCCTGATACGCTTAACGGAGAGAGAAAGAGGGCTGTTGGAGTGTTGCAAACCATCCTGACGACGAAGATGGAGAGGAAGAGACAGGGGTTACATGGGGAGACCGGAACAAAGAAAAAGGGAAGCAAGAGAGTCAGCAAACTGGAAAAGAGATATGATTGGACTGTTCAGCATGTTTTGGCAGCTGCCTTCATTAAGCTATATTTGACTGAATGAACATTTGTTTGCTCTTCAGCTGTAATTATCGGCTCTGTATTGATAGATGTGGATTGCATTAATTTAATTACTGTACAAAGACATTTTCAGCTTCTGTGTTGCTTTTATCCACATGGTTTTAGATCCAGACACTGGTTTCTCCGCACTCCAGACCGTGCTCCAAAAACAACGGCACCCGTTGTCAAATCCCTAAAAAATGACACGTGACAAAACTATCATGTGGTTGCGGTCATTATGACAGGACCAAAGGAGGAAGTCAGGTGACGTTAGAGTGTCAAAGTATGCTATGGAAGGATGAGATGCTCAACAAAATGTTAGACTTCAACATGGGTCATGGGATTTTACCAGTTTTCATAATGCATTTTTTAACACAAACCTTATTTTAACACAAACCTTGACCTTTCCTCATACCAAGCCAAGTGTTTTTTTTTTGGGCCTGAACCTAACCAAACCCAGATCATAGTGTTACAAAGTGTCGCAGAATTTGCATTTCGATGCAAATTGCAATTGCAAAAATGCAAAAATTTCGATGCAATTTCGAATTGAGATCCACCTACAATTCAGTGCAGCTTCAAAACCTATGGGGTGTATAGACGGCTGGACTCAACTTCCTCCTCTTTGTCTCCAAACATTTCAATTCTGATGAGTGTTTCTCAGTTTATCATGCCTCCTCTGTTCAATGCATGTACAAATTTCTTTTATAATTTCATGTTTTATTTTGACTTTCTTTGCCAGAACCATGGGACGCATCAACAAGAACATCAAGTGTTTCCTGGTGGTTTGTGGCTTTTATCCACAGCACATAGCTCCAGCGCATCATAAATCAGATTTCTTTTTGTAACAATGTTCTGAACAGTTTTGGAAAGTCCAGACAAGCGACCTTAATGTACTGATAGAGGTGTTAGACCAGAAAACACTGTTTGTGTGAGTGGGCATCGACAAACAAGTGTATTTTTGAAGTTTGGGCATTGGAGGATGAGCTTTTCACATAGATTCAGTTCATCTGTTCTTATATCCATGTGTTCACCAACACTTCCTTTGGCTAAGTATTTGAAAATGTGCTGGTTCATCAACAACTGTAATTTCCATGCTTTCATAAAATGGGAACTGAACACAAAGTCATTTATGGATATATTTCACAAAGTTGTTCTCCAGTTTAATAAATGATGTTTTTTTTGTTTTGTTTTTTGTTTCCATAGGTGTGTCATTTATGAGAAAATCTATTAGAACACAACTGGTCAGTGTAAAGTGTAGATAAATTAATACAATATCCTTTGGCCATACAAGGACTATTACTCTGCTGAAATTGTTCTCAAGGCAAAATGCCAATACGGGGAAAAAGTACAGCTGACGGAGCAGTTTTTAGAATTACATTTTGTATGTTGATCTTACCTCCTTGCTGGATGTTTCTGCCCTAATGACTCTGCTTTAATTACCCAGCGTCCTGCTCTCTATTGTAAAAATATAACACGAGTATTTGTGTCAATTACAAGGCGGAGGAATCGGTGCCAGACTCTTGTCGATGCCTCTGCCTTCCCTCGATGGATGATGGAGGTTGATTACAGTCATAGATTACTTAATGCTTCTTTAAGTAAAAATTGAATTACTGACATCAAACTGCACTCCTTTACAGTAAGGACAGCAAGAAGTATTTCCACTCCCGGTGAATGCCAGCAAGGACACATTTTGACAACAGAGCTGCTTTTTTTTTTTTTTTTTGGCCTCTGCCATCAGCAGAGCCAGAACCACTCCTGTCACCCTCCTGCTGCCTCCAGCTCCCACTGCAGCACCTCCACACACGGGAGGGGAGGTGGAGGGGACATTGATCAAGTGTCATCCATGGAATAGGGCCCAGCGGATCAAGAGCGCTGCTGGAGGAGGTTATAAAGTTGGAGCCCATCCACTTTCCTGTCTTTAAATCCTCTAGGATGTTGGAGGCCGCTGGGTGTATCCTCTCCCATCCTGTGCTGGATGCTTTGTCCACCAAACATAAGCCCAAATCATCTGTGTGAGAGTCCAGCTCTTCCTCTGGCTGCAATCCTGGTCCAAATCCCAGCCGCTGCCTCGCTCCCGTCCAGATAAGAGGATTTTCCCCCAGCAGCGTTTCCCTACTTCCGATGCCAGCTGCTGACAGTGCTGAGGTGAGGTTGTCAAATGTAGTTTCACAGCAATGTCATGTCTCGTCAGGGGATGCGGTTCCTCTCATGCAGTACTGCTGCCACCGCCCGAGAGAAGCATCAGTGGATCAGCTGGGTGCTGTTTACGTGCAGCAGCGTGAGAACAGGTCTATCCAGGAGTCCTTAACTTTGCATTGGCCTCTCCACAGGATGACCCAATCGACAATATTGGCTGATTTTGCTTTTTTGCAGTCGTGCCAAACTTTGTTGTTTGTGTAATTTCCCACCTGGAGGGATCCGACTCGGAAAGAGCAGATGTCAGATCTTTCAAGCAACACATAAACATGGCATGCTTTAACCTGAGGCAGCATTTACACCTGGTGCTTTTCATGTGTCTTTCACTGGTAGGATTCAATACATTTGCATTTGGAGCGGATCGAAATCTGACAGCTTGAACCCCTTCAGGAGGTGGTCTAAGAAGCACTGTAGCTTGATGTTGTACAAGCGTAAATACATCCATCTCTCTCTCTAGCTGCAAATAAAGGGTCCTCCTGGTGTTTAATGTCATGCTGACGGACAGATAAATGCATCTGACAAATAGTGTTTGGAAATAAACTTATTTAGACTTCTACTTTGTGTTACTTTCACTTTTAGTCAGACTTGGGCTGGTGCATCGCTACATATAACTATTGATTCTCTCATCCATCACCTACAGTGTTTTCTCATGAATGTGCAGACCGGAAAGAGAAGAGACCTCTGGACCAGTTTTCGTCAATAACTGATAAACCCCCGACGTGAAGTGACACATTTTATGGATGTTTTATATTATATTGAGTTCATAAGTACATATGCAGTGTCTTGTGTTTTCATGGTGAAAAGCTTAACTAAAGACAAGAGTTGAAACTTAACAACAGCTGTAAACTCCGCGGCACATAATTTCATGGTTCGTATCAGAACTAAGTTTCCCGTTAATATTAAATAAAACAATTTAAATTCAAATTAGTGCAGAACAACTGAAGAAAGGAAAATAAAAACTAAAACAGTGAACACAGTAACTGCAGGGAGCGTTGATTAGGATGAATTCTTAACTTAAAGATTACTCCCCATGAATGTTGCAGCAGATATGCATGTTCCTCCTTATACAATTTTCTGTCTATATTATCCTTTTTTTTAACAATCATAAATACTTAATAGGATTTTATTTTTTTATTTATTTATTTTTGACAAATTAGGTGACTTCCAAAGCTTTGCTGCTGTTCTATGAGCTCATGCAAGACCAGGCTGTTTAGCAGAGAGTGAAGACATGAATTTAGGTCTTCACCCCACCTTTAACTTTATTATATTATGTTATAATAATATTCACCCCACCTTTAACTTTATTATATTATGTTATAATAATATAATAATTCAAACTTTCATTTAGTTTTTCAAAATAAATGCGTGAAATGCTGAAATATAGGCGTACTGCTTTTAAAGGGTGTTAAAAGATCAAGAAGGCCCCACTGAGAAGCTTTGCCGACCCCTAGTGGGAGTTAGGACCCCCCAGGTTGGTTTGAAATGCCTATTGCTGTTTGGTTAAAAAAAAAAAAAGCCAGTAGACAGCGGTCAGCGCGCTCCGGGTTGAAGAAGCAGACAGAAACTCCAGCACAGAAGTCGAGCAAAACACCACTGTGGACACAGTCAGAAGAAAAATGTGTTAAGAGGCACGTCTAAAAGAAAATCGATATCCATTTAAGTGCACGCTATAGTGAGCATATTCACACCGCTTTGCCTTAAACTGGGATCCGTGTGCACGGCGCAGTTGGATTTAGCTGCAGGAATATGGAAATTCTACGGTTAAGTCTGCTACTGTCTGACATCCTCATATTAAAATAATTCCATCTACAGTCCGCCTAACATCCTCTGGAAGCCTCAGTATCTCCTTTTTCCAGTGCTGTGAGGAAAAGCTCAACTCTGTCTATGTCAGTCTGTTCTCTGCACACAAAAGACAGGAAGCAGCTATCAGCACAGTCCAAGTAAAGCAGAATAAGGAAGGAATTTGGTTACTGACCTGCTGCAGGTACGCATGGATTTACAGTAACCAGGTTACCTGAGTGCATGTAAACGCGCTGACTGTGAAATAGCAAATAGATTCTGAGGGAAAAGCACTAATAGATGTGGAAGGGGCCTAACGCTTTGATTACACGCGCTGAAAGCAGCACGTCAGCAGTGCTGCAGCTTCAGTCCTCCGTCACTGTCACACAGGCCGCCTTCAGGTGAAGTACTATGAACTCCTGGCCCACCACGCAATCCACTGTGGTTATGCATGTATAAGCTTGATAAAATATAGATGCCCGAGAAAGATGAGTCGGCGCACAGGTGAGTGACACGCGAGTAAGATGGGTGCATCGATTATAATTGAAGCATATCTGTTCCATCAGACGCGTGTGAGACATTTTCCAGCTCAGTGGCTGGTGTGGAAAGCCTGTCAGTAATCCTTCATATCAGTATCGTCATCACTAATGTCTAATCAATACATCCATGTACAACAAACTCTTCGAATAGCTCACAAACAGAGCAAAGAGAGGGCTGAAACATCACATGCAGTATTTTCAGGTCTTTCAAGATCGGGTTCTGCTCCTTTTTTTGAGTTTCGGTTGTACTCTAGGTGTTTTTAAAGAATGTTTTGGGGGTAAATTGGAGGAGAACCAGTATAAAAGTGCGTGCAAATACAACTTATCTCAGCAGAATCCACCCAATAAAAAGTTTCAAGCTCACTCATTTGTCAAATAAACATTCATGCATTCTTTTTTGGGTGCTTAAAAGCACCAAGACAACAGATGTACATATATTTAGACCTTTCTAAACTCAGCCAAAGGCAGCATGCGCGCTCTGTTCTTTCCCCTCTTTCATCTTCGTATCTCTACTTAAACCCCGTCTCTTCGTCTTGCCCCTCACATCTCACCCCCAGCTTTGTTGCCCCTTGCAGCTCTCACCCACCCACCCACTCACTCGCTAACTCACACACACCCCAGCCAGCCTCCAGAGCATCATGCAGGAATTTTTTTTATCCTCTGCCCAGCTGGTGCACCTTCCCCTGGGCAATGAGGGAGTGATGCCAGAGGTTCTTGAGGCCGAACGCCCACAGATGGACGAGGGCGGTTGTGTATCCCTGCATATTTACTTATCTGCGTCTGAGTTGGCGGATGTTTCGTCTCTCTGTCGTTACTTGATATTCTATTTATCTGAACACTTCTATCTTGTTCTACTTTGTTGCTAATATCTCATATCTTTTTAAGGCTCTTTAACCTCCCACACTGTTCTCAGTAAATAACTTACCTTTCTCCTCAAACTGCAGAAGCAACATTTTGGAAATCAAAAGACGAGGGGTGTGTGTGTGTGTGTTGGGTGTTGCTCGCCACAAAAGCGTCTCGTATCTTTAGCTGTGCAGACCTTGTGTATGTGTGTGTCCTTGTTATCAGCATCAGCCTTGATTAGTGGTTAGTGACAGAGACAGGAGTAATTAGCGCTGTTTGTGTTTCAGCACATTGATAAAGCGGCTCCTGATATAAACCGAGTTTGATAACCTTAAATGAAGCAGAGGTGGAGACAATACTGCTGACCTTTACGGGGTAATGAGTACGGGAGACTTTTACGAGGTGCAACAACAGTTGCACTAATTAGGAAACATTGTGTCCGACAGAGCCGCACCACCGCAAGCTGTGTGTATTAGACCACCACTGCACACATTTAGCCCGTGGGGATCAATTAAGTTTAATCTTTGAACAAACGTCTGAACTAACACTGATAGTTCATCTCTCAGTACCGTCTGACTTTCCAACAATCTGTAATTCCAAGCACATTTGGAAGATATAAATCTTTAAAGATGCCCCCAAAACACAAATATACAAGTCTCATTTAAGTCGATTACTGGCAGCAGGACGGTGTATGTATGTAGGGTTGAGTTTAAATAAACCACAGTGTGTTTGTCGTGAAGCACGATTGGCTCTCAGACTGCGCTGATGTCACATCTTTTAGTCATATTTAAAACTTTCGATGGGATTCGTGTGTTTTTTTTATAAAACACACATGAATCCCATCGAAAGTTGCATTATTTCTTTTTAGTGGCAAAAGCGTAACCTCCCCTCTGAAAGCATGCCATCAGTGTACGGGGGATGTAAGACTAGAGGCGATATAAGTCATCATCTCAGGCTCTACTTTGAACACGCAGCCAACCCAACAGCCTGCTGCGCTCCGTTAACGTATAGGTATGAATAATCAGGCTGGAAGAGGGTTTGAAGGAACACTTTGATCTTTAATGGCCGCTGCCCAAGATGTTTGACATGTGTTAAGGAGATTAAGGATTTATAATTTATAGACTACTGACATCTGGCAGCCAGAAACAGAGTAGTATTTATATATTCTAGGGTCACTTAGAATCAGATCAAGAGTCTTTAATCAGCAAAGTGATGGTGTTCACAGAAGTAAAATAAAAAAAGTATTAGTTAAAATCGTTTGGCAATCTGTCAAAAAGAGAATACCTAATTAACCCCGCCGTTAAAGTGAGAAAGACCATGACCTCGAACACAAACAGCAGAAGCCACGACAGCTTATGAATAAGTGTGATTGTGGTGGTACTGGGAGGCATTATGGCAACCTGTGCAAACCTTTTAAAAATAAACACTAAGATGTTTTTGTGCAACTAGATTGGTGTAATATCATACACTGTACAGCATATTGTTTGAATTTTCTTACTGAAGCATTAACATATAAGCAGCATTTGAATGTCACAGCTAGTGGACGTGGAGCTGATTTGAACTATAATATGATGGTTATAGATTAACTGACAGTGTGTAAAGTGATCACATCTTTTAGGCAGATGTCCAATAAATGTAGTTGAGTAAAAAGTACAGTATCTGCTATTGAAATGTGGTGGAGTCAAACTCACGTACAAGTACCTCGACACTGCACTTGAGCACAGTCCTTGAGCGAGAGATTCCATCAAACAGAGCCAGAAATCCAAACTACTGTCCTCAATCACAAGAAATGTCAGTCTACCGTGTACAACACTTACATTGCATTTGGGCTTTGGGCTTTCAGACACAGCTCTTGTAAGAAGACGACGTGAGCGCTGACAGTAAAAATCACAGAGAGGACCAGTCAAGCACAATGCTACTTCCATCTGGCTAATCACCCCTTCCTGGTTAAGGGAAGTTACAGATATCGTATTTGCTCGAGGATCGGCTGCATTCCACAATATGCACATTATCCTTGGAGGAACACACTGTATCTTTCACTGCAATCTAAACTTACATAATAAGCTCACCGTGTTTGACTTTCTGTTAACTTTCTCCACTGACTAAGCATTTTTCAATCTTTGCACTTTTTTACTACGTTTGATTTGAAGTTACTGTAAACTGCTGTGTGTGTGTGGCTGACTTTTTGTGTTGCGTTCGAGTGCTTCACTATTTTTAGGACTAAACTATTGTTTCAGTCAGCTCTGCAATTAATAACTAATAATGCCAATCCAAGTTCAACTGGAAGCAGCCAGTGTCAGAGAACAGAGCACTCAGTCAACACCCTTTATTGTTTGAAAGACACCATAAGACAACATATTTTCATTGTTTAATGCAGCACATACAGTAACCATGTAATATTTCAGAGGTAGCGACTTGGCTTTGGTCATTCCACCAATCCTATCTCCATGTCGTCCATTCCTCTTCCCCTCCTTCCATCCACCCAGTCCTATAGTCGTGAGTCAGTGTTTCAGAGCTGTGGGGAGTCTGGCAGCCTGTGTGTCACTTCGTCGCTGACCTTCCTCCTTCATCTCCTCCTCCTACACTTTTTTGTGTCTCTTCTTCACTTGCTCATTTGCTTGCTGTCTACCGTTGACCTCTCCTGTCTCTTCTTCCTTTGTTCCTAACTCTCCCACTATTTCTCCCTGACCTTTTCTCTTCTCTTATAATTGACCTCTCACTCCGCCTGCCGCTCTCTATCTCCCTCTCTCCCTCACTGTTTCCTTCTGTCCACATGCATGTTGATGAATGCGGCGTGCTGGCCGACATAATTATTCAGACTTGTGCTTATTTTCATATAAAAAAGTGTCGCAGAGGAGAGAAGGGTCTTTTATTAGTGGATATAAGAGAGGTTGCTGGACTTTTACTGCAGAGGAATGGAAGGTAGCAGTTCACCTGGAGAGTGAGAGAGGCTACGACAGAGGAAGAAGCACTGATTAATGGAGAGAGAGCATAAAAGTTAAGTATACTGAGCACTTCAGGAATGGATGGAAATGTGCTATACCTGAGTGAGAATAACTACATTTCACACTTTTATCAGTGCGAAAACATTGTTTTGCATACATCACTAGACGCACCTAAAAAAAACCTAAGTTGACCTAAGTTCCCAACAACAAATGTTTCCACACTTCATTGCTCTGAAAACAGTGCTCCATCATTTTTAGCCAGTCCTTATTTAAACTAATGACTCCTGCTAGCCACAAGCTAATGAGCCCACTTGCTGCCAACATTGCCCATTGGATTTAAGACAGCATGCCATCAAGGTAAAAAGCCATTTACTAACTCAAAGGCACAGGAGAGCACATCTGTAAGGATTTTCAGGAGATGGTGACCAACTTCAGAAGAAGACTCATCAGATCACTCTGGTGAACGTTCAGGGATTGGATATTGAAATATATAGAACATACCTGGGTGTTTGGCTCTACAATAAACTTCACACCTTAAGTCCTGTACAACGAATTCCAAAGTCATCTTTACTTGAGAGAGACTTAGGTCATTTAGAGTCTGCAGGACTCTTAAAAGCCTTTTATGACACTCTGGTGGCATCTGCAATATTCCAAACCTGGTGGAAACCCATGAAAATGTTAAAATGACGCACACTCCCAGGTGCTATAGTTAAATATAGAACAGGCACCTCCAGGTTTTAGAGGGTTAACAGCTCAGCAGACAAAACTAGTTGCAGAAACGTTTAATAAAAACCACAGGCCACTTTGATTTTCAACATTTTAGTAATTCCCACAAAACCACAGCATGAGGCACAAAAAATAAATAAACTAGCAATTTAGAGAAAAAAAAAAAACCTTAATTGCTCATTCTCACAATTTTAAGCTTTCCAGTGTTCTCTATCATTTAGACTGTACTAAAGAGTGATTTCAATCTAAGCAGAGAACAATTGCTTTCTCAGTTTATTCAATACTCGTTCATTATTTCTGAGAAACTCTTAGAAACTGAGTTAACTAAACGTTTTCCACAATTCCAGTGTGTCTGTCTGCAGCTTTTTCTGTTCGTGTCCTGATGTTTGCGTCGATGATGTGCATGTTGTACATGTGTGAGAAGTGGAGAGCTGATTGCGGCGATCAAGATGAGGTTAATGACGACAACAAGAATGGAGGGAAACAATTCGCCTGATGCACAATGTGAGAGCTAATATATGTATGACGTGCTCATACAATGTTGTGTATGTATGTATGTAATGTATGGTCACCATCTTCGCGTGTTACCAGGGAGACCTTAACTACCTCCATGGTCTGTGTGTCACAGCCGCCACTGCAGCTCCAGCTGCTGACCCTGTTGACAATGTACCTGTCCCCTTCAATTCTTGGTGTTGTTGCCTTAAATGTACTCACACCACTCATGGTTTAAAAACTGAAGCTCTAGTCGATCTGCTCAAATCACAACTGTGCACCGTCATGTCTCACAAATGTGATTCCACTTGCATCAAGTGTGCTTTCACTCCATCAAAGAGACCTGCTAAACGCAGTGACCCCTTTGAGAGTCCACAGGGCATCCTTCATAGCGTTGTATCACACTGTCCGCGCAAAGAAACTGTACGCAGCAGATGAGGATCTAAATTCTACCTGCTGCCACAGACGCTGCATGTGAAGTTGATGAGGCTGATAACGTCCTGCTCTCCATCTGCACGGTGGTGCGGTGCACATGAGATAGCCCTTATATCAAAGCACCTAGAAGTGAATCCCTGACATGTACGTTGAACACGCTTTGATGAAGCAAAGTGATGCATAATGAATGGATTGAATAAGATGAGAAAAAAAAATGTAAATGAGTACTTTGAGGACACTGAATATTGCACCCAATTTGAAAAATGAACACGATAGAAGGTATTGCAGGTACATCTTGGCTATTCAACACCAGTGTTATCCAAATCAGATGGTGCTGAGTCTTGCACAGTATGTGGTTGGACGATAGCTTATGTTTGATTGGTGGGGGGCCTTGGCAGGGTGATGCTCTATTTTGGGCGTCCTTGGCATTGAAACGCTTGACATTCTCAGGCATACTGTCGCTTTGGTTGCAATTTTACTCGCTGTAATACGTGTTGAAAATGAACTTAAATGAAGTTTAATGGATTATCTAGTTTACTTTAATAAATCTGTTTACTTCCATTTAATCACATCTACCAATACACAAGGTGTGATGTAATAGTGTTGTGTGAGCATGAGAAGAAAATCCTATTTTACTTATTAGAGGAACAAGGTGTGACAGAGCTGATATGAGCTTTTCCTGTTGAACTAAATCCCTACAGCGGCCCCTGATGGCTTGCTAAAACTTTAATTTGACATAGTTTATATTACTTATTACACGTTGCATTGAAACGCTGCACAAAACTCTGCAATCACTGTACTAAACTCCAATAGAAAAGTGTTCAAGAGAGTGTGAACTAGCCAAACTCTTCTTTTCAGTCGCTGACCTTCCAAACGTATTTGACAGAGGAGCTTTGCTTGTGCAGCAGAAATCATTTCGAGTGTACTGTGGAATAAACAAGATAAGATCAGCCTTATTGTACCCAGAGGGAAAATTGTCTTTTGCACTGTGAGACCATTTTTTTTTCCCCTACAGGGGCAGGACAACTTATTTTATGTCATTTCAGATCAAGATGCTTTTGAGGGTTGAGTCTTACAGAGTTGGGAGCTGGTAGGCAGCTGTGGATCAATAAACACAGTTGTGTTAGAAAAACAGATATGCGTGGCTGCAGTCTATTGCTACAGGGTGCTGGCTTTGTAGCTGTTGTTGGTGTGTGATGTTTTGACCTGTTGTGTTATTTAAAATTATTATGTGAGTGCACAAAATACACATGAAACCCACTCGCATAGTAAAACAAATATTAAAGTAAAAAGATCATCACCACAATCAGACAGATTTGACCTGGACCACGTTGGTTCAAGTATTAATAATGTAAAGTTTTGAAAAGGGCTTCATGTGAAAAACCTAATTTTACGTGCATTTAGAAACGTTTCATTTTGTTGCGTTGTAACCTTGTGCTGAAATCATTCAAATTCATTTATCAGTCTAAACCCCTTAATGAGGAAATAAAAACGGGATTTTTACATTTGTGAGAGAAAAACTGAAGTATCATGATCTGATTCAAGTATTCAAACCCTGACTCAGTACATTTGGTAGCCATTGCAGCACAACAAGCTTTGCACACCTTGATCTGGGGATTTTCTGTCTCTACAGATCTGTCACAGTGGACGTGGGCTGTCAGTGGACAGCCATTTTCAGGTCGCTTAAGAGATGTTTGATTGGGGTCGAGTCCATGCTCCGTGACTGGCCCATTCCTGCATTAGCTTGGCTGTTTGCGTAGGGTCATTGTCCTGTTGGAGGGCGACTATTGGCCCAATCTGAGTGCATTATCATTAAGGATGTTCCAGTGACTTAGTCTAGTTTATTGTAGTGGGTATACTATGATGATTGCCCCCACACCTTGCAGATATCTCCCCTAAGGCGATACCCCATAAGCACCACAACAGTACCACACTTTTGTACAGTACATGCATTTAATCATAACCGATGGAATTCTAGCAGACTGGGTATATATTCAGGATGAAACCTCCTAAAACTATTTATTGTAAGTAACGCAGGACTTTTACAGCCAAAAACGTTTACAGCCGGGGAGATTTAAACACTCTAGACTGATTTTATGTTCACATTATGTATATGGATCTGCTGCATACTTTTCAGGGGGCTCTGCTTTATAGAATTGCGGTATGAACTGATATTGTAGTACTGTAGTATTGTAGTACTTTTACTCTAATTTAGTTGAATTAGTTGTGAGATCTCATAGACAGGTGCGTGCCTTTTAAAACTACTCTTCATCATTTTTGTTTTCTTTCCAATATGTTGGGGCAGGCTGTCATATTTTTTTAGCAACAAATTTCACTCAGCTAGAGGTATTTTAAAAGCAACAACTCAACTCAGATACACCTAGGATGGGACTTACTGTATGTTCTTACTGTAAGCCTTCGGGAACATCACCAGGCTGCGAGGTTATTTTGGTGTACTACAGAGTCAGAATTGTGTTTATCTCCTCTGGTGTCACAGAGAACTCAGGACTGAGAAGCAGACTGACAATCACACAGTATGACCTGACAATGACCAGAAGAAATACACGGACTGAATACACAAGACAGGACAACCGCAGACAGGTGAAACCAATCAGGGTGGAACAGAAGAGAAACTGGTGGGAAAACACAACAAAGGCAGGAAGTAAAGAAACACATGACATAAAGGGGAAGGGAGGGGAAAATTACAAAATAAAACAGGAAACACTAAAAAACAATCCAAAACCATGATGCTCTATTTCCTTTCTTCCATTTCTTGCTTCAGTAAACTCAGCGCTACAGCAAACATCCAAATTGGACTTGAATGATTTAGTTTCACAAACTCTACAACACCATCTTAAAATAACAAAACATCTTGAAAAGGTTAAGCCTGTCACATATTATTTCTTTATTACAAAGTGGCTGATGTTGGACTGTTGGATTGGTTGTTTGATTGCTGCTCACAGTCCACACTCACTCACTTTCTTTACTTAGACCATCAATAACCTTCGTGCCGCACCCCTGCCGACCGGCCCATACAAACACAACAGTGACACAGTAACTTCAAGGCATGTTTGATAGGATGCATTCTTTCACCTACAAGATGCCTCGTCCTAGTCCCATGAATATTGCAGCAGATATGCATGTTCCTCCTTATACCCTTTTCCGTTATTATCCTTTTTTTTTAACCCATCATAACTACTTCACGGATTTATTTTACTTTTCCTTTTTATTTTTTTTTTTTATTGGCCCCTTCCGTGCCTTCCGCAGCTGTGCTGGCGTTTCTCTGAGCTCCTGTCAGACCCGCTTGTTTCGCCTCGCGTCCGCGGGTCTTTAGGTCTTCCCCCACTTTCCCTTTTCTTAGCTTCTGTTATCATAGCTCCTTCCCCTCCTCACAACTTTTCGTTCATTTTTCCAACCCTACTGCGTGCACTGCTGAATCTCAGCGTACTGCTTTTAGAAGGGTGTTACACGCTCCAGACGGCCCCGCTGCGCGCTTTGCCGACCCCTAGTGGGAGTTAGGGGCCCCCCCAGGTTTTGGTTTGCGCCCTATTGCTTTGGTCAACCAAAACAGGCCAGTGAACCAACGCGGTCAGGGCGCCGGGTTGAGAACAGACAGAAAACGCCAGCACAGAAGTCGAGCAAAAACACTGACTGTGGGACACGTCAGAAAAAAATGTTTAAGAGGACGTCTAAAAAGAAACTGCGATATCCATTTAAAGTGCACGCTATAGGGATCCATATTCACAACAACCCGCTGTGCCCTTAAACTGGGATTCCGTGGGTGCACTCGCTTGGATTTAGCTGCAGGAATAATGGAAATCTGCGGATTGGTCGGCTTACTGTCTGACATCCTCATATTAAAAGAATTCCATCCTAAAGTCCGCCTAACATCCCTCCTGGAAGCCTCAATACTGTTCTCCTTTTTCCAGTGCTGTGAGGAAAAGCCTCAACTCTGTCTAATGTCAGTCTGTTCTCTGCAAAAACACAAAAGACAGGAAGCAACTATCAGCACAGCCCAAGTAAGCAGAATAAGGAAGGAATTTGGTTATGACCTGCTGCAGGTACGCATGGATTTAATAACCAGGTTACTTTGAGTGCAATGTAACGCGCTGACTGTGAAATAAGCAAATAGATTCGAGGGAAAAGCACTAATAGATGTGGAAGGGGCCTAAACGCTTTGATTGACAAACACGCCTGAGAGAAGCACTCAGCAGTGCGGCAGCTTCAGTCCTTCCTCCTCAACTGTCACACAGCCGCCTCGGTGAAGTAATCGAACTCCTGGCCCACCACGCAATCCACTGTGGTTATGCATGTATAAGCTTGAATAAAATATAGATGCCAGAGAAAGATGAGTCGGCTTAACAGGTGAGTGACAAAAAACACCGAGTAAGAGGGTGCATCGATTATAATTGAGCATATCTGTTCCAGCACGCGTGTGAAGACATTTTTCCAGCTCAGTGGCTGGTGTGAAAAGCCTGTCAGTAAATCCTCATATCGGTATCATCGTCAATGCACTAATGTCTAATCATACATCCCATGGTACAACAACCTTCGTCGATAGTCTCACAACAGAGCAAGAGGGGCTGAAACAATCAATGCATTATTTTAAGGTCTTTAAGAAAATCCGGTTTCTGCTCCTTTGTTTGAGTTTCGGTTTGTAACCTAGGTGTTTTTTCAAAAGAATGTTTTTGGGGTAAATTGGAGGAAAACCAGTATAAAAGTGCGTGCAAACAACTTATCTCACAGAATCCACCCAATAAAAAGTTTCACAAAGCTCACAAGTTGGCAAATAAAAATTCCAATGCATTCGTTTTGGGTGCTTAAAAGCAGCAGAAACAGAGGAAACTTAAGATTAGACCATTCCTAAAACTCAGCCAAAGGCAGCAGGCGGCTCTGTTCTTTTCCCCTCTTTCATCTCTTCCGTATCTCGCTAAAACGTAAACCCCGGCTCTTCGGCTTGTTGCCCTCCATCTACCCCAGTTGTGCCCCTTTGGCAGTCTCACACACCCCCCACCGCTCACTCACACACCCCAGCCGCCGCCAGAGCCATCAAATGCAGGGATTTTTTTTTTATCCTCTGCCCAGCGTGGGCAACGTCCCCTGGCAGGAGGGAGTGATGCCAGAGGTTCGGAGGCCGAACGCCCACAGATGGACGAGCGGTTTGGTGTATCCCTGCATATAGTACTTATCTGCGTCTGAGTTGGCGGATTTTCGTCTCTCTGCTCTCTGTCTCTCTCGGGGCGTTACTTGATATCTATTAGCTGAACACTTCTTTCTTTTGCGCTACTTTGTTTGCTAAATATCTCATATTTTTTTTAAGGCTCGTTTAAACCTCCTCCCACACTGTTTCTCAGTAAAGAACTTAACCTTTCTCTCAACGGCAAAAGCAACAGTTTGGAAATCAAAAGACGAGGGGTGTGGTGTGTGTGTGTGTGTGTGTGTGTTGCTCGCCACAAAAGCGTCCTCATATCTTAGTGTGGGCAGACCTTGTGTATGTGGTGGTCCTTGTTAGCAGCATCAGCCTGATTAGTGGTTTAGTGAAAGAGACAGGAGTAATTGAGCGCTGTTTGTGTTTCAAGCACATTATAAAGCGCTCCTGATATAACAGAGTTTGATACCTAAAAGTAAGCAGAGGTGGAAAGACAATACTGCGTACCTTTAGCTGGAGTAATGATACGGGAGAACTTTTTACGAGGGGCACACATTGCAACTAATTAGGAAACATGTGGTCCGACAGAGCTGCACCAACCGCAAGCTGTGAATTAGACCACCACTGCACAGATTTAGCAGCCCGTGGGGATCAATTTAATTTAATCTTTGAACAAATGTCGGACTTAACACTGATAGTCATCTCTCAGTAAACCGTCTGCTTTTCGCAACAGGTCTTGTGATTCCAAGCACAGTTGGGAAAGAGATAATCTTTAAGATGCCCCCAAAACACCCCAAAAAATATTAAGAATCCATTTAATCGATGACTGGCAGGCAGGATGTGAATATGTAGGGTTGAGTTTAAATAACCACAGTAAAATTTTGATTGGCTCTCAGACTAGACTGCGCGGATGTCACAATCCGTTCTGTCATATTTAAAACTTTGAATGGGATTCGTGTGTTTTTGTTTTTTATAAAAACACACAGGAATCCCATCGAAAGTAGGTTCATTATTTTCTTTTTAGTGCAAAAGCGTAACCCTCCCCTCTTGAAACCATGCCATCAGTGTACGGGGGAATGTAAGACTAGAGGCGATATAAGTCCCATCATCCTCAGGCTCTATTTTAACACGCAGCCAACTAACAAACAACAGCCCTGCTGCGCTCGTTAAACCGTATAGGTATGAATAATCAGGCTGGAAGAGGGTTGTGAAGGAACACTTTGATCTTTAATGGCCTGCCCAAGATGTTTGACATGTGTTAAGGAGATTAAGGATTTATAATTTAATAGCTACGAAAATCTGCACAGAAACAGAGTAGTATTATATATTCTATCTAGGGTCACTTAGAATCAGATCAAGAGTCTTTAATCAGCAAAGTGATGGTTTCACAAAAAAAAATAAAAATATTAGTTAAAATCGTTTGGCAATCTGAAAAAGAGAATACATATTAACCCCGCCGTTAAAGTGAGAAAGACCATGACCTCGAACACAAACAGCAGAAGCCACGACAGCTATGAATAAGTGTTGATTGTGGTGGTACTGGGAGGCATTATGGCAACCTGTGCAAACCTTTTAAAAATAAACACTAAGATGTTTTGTGCAACTAGATTGGTGTAATCATACACTGTACAGTATTGTTTGAATTTCTTACTGAAGCATTAACATATAAGCAGCATTTGAATGTCACAGCTAGTGGACATGGAGCTGATTTGAACTACTCTGATAATATGATATGATAATGAAAGATAAATACATTTTTGGCATTGTCCTAAAAGTAGTGAGTAAAAAGTACAGTATCTGCTATTGAAATGTGGTGGAGTCAAACTCACGTACAAGTACCTCGACATTGCACTTGAGCACAGTCCTTGCGAGAGATTCCATCAAACAGAGCCAGAACCAACTACTGTCCTCAATCACAAGAAATGTCAGTCTACCGTGTACAACACTGCCTGCACCTTACATGCATTTGGTCTTTGGTCTTTCAGACACAGCTCTTGAAGAAGACGACTGACGCTGACAGTAAAAATCACAGAGAGGACCAGTCAAGCACATGCTACTCATCTGGCTAATCACACCCCTCCGTTAAGGGAAGTTACAGATATCGGTATTTGCTCGAGGATCGGCTGCATTCCACAATAGGCACATTATCCTTGGAGGAACACACTCTTATCTTTCACTGCAATCTAAACTTACATAATAAGCTCACCGTGTTGACTTTCTGTTAACTTTCTCCACCGACTAAGCATTTTTCATGCTTTGCACTTTTTTTACTACGTTTGATTTGAAGTTACTGTAAACTCCTGTGTGTGTGTGTGTGTGGCTGACTTTTTGTGTTGCGTTCGAGTGCTTCACTATTTTTAGGACTAAACTATTGTTTTAGTCAGCTCTGCAATTCAATTCCATTCCTTGTTTGGTGTATCCATCAAAATGTCAGTGTTGCATTTGCAGCTTGTTGGTAAAGTGCATGCAAAAAATAATCCTAATCTAATAATGCCAATCCAAGTTCAACTGGAAGCAGCCAGTGTCAGAGAACAGAGCACTAGTCAACTCAGTCCCTTTAGTTTGAAAGACCCATAAGACAAACAATTTTCATTGTTTAATGCAGCACATACAGTAACCGTGTAGCGACTGACTCCTGCTCTGAATCCGTGTTGGCTTTGGTCATTCCTCCCATCCTATCTCCATGTCGTCCATTCCTCTTCCCCTCCTTCCATCCACCCAGTCCTGTAGTCGTGAGTCAGTGTTTCAGAGCTGTGGGGAGTCTGGCAGCCTGTGTGTCACTCCGTCGTGACCTTCCTCCTCATCTCCTCCTCCTACACTTTTTTGTGTCTCTTCTTCACTTGCTCATTTGCTTGCTGTCCCGTTGACCTCTCCTGTCTCTTCTTCTTTTGTTCCAACTCTCCCATCTTTCTCTCCCTGACCTTTTCCTTCTCTTATATTGACCTCTCACTCCGCCTGCCGTCTCTATCCCCTCTCCTCTCTCCACTTTTCCCTCTGTCCACATGCATGTTGATGGAATGTGGCGTGCTGGCCGACATAATTATTCAGACTGTGCTTATTTCATATAAAGTGTCGTTCTGCAGCAAGTGTCGCAGAGGAGAGAAGGGTCTTTTATTAGTGGATATGAGAGGTTGCGGACTTTTACTGCAGAGGAATGGAAGGTAGCAGTTCACCTGGAGATAAGAGAGGCTACGACAGAGGAAGAAGCACTGATTAATGGAGAGAGAGCATAAAAGTTAAGTATACTGAGCACTTCAGGAATGGCTGAAATGTGCTATACCTGAGTGAGAATAACTACATTTTACACTTTTATCAGAGCGAAACATTTGTTTGATACTAGACAGCACCTAAAAAACCTAAGTTGACCTAAGTTCCCAACAACAAATGTTTCCACACTTCATTGCTCGGAAAACAGTGCTTCATCATTTTTAGCCAGTCCTTATTTAAACTAATGACTCGCTAGCCCAAGCTAATGAGCCCACTTGCTGCCAACATTGCCCATTGGATTTAAGACAGCATGCCATCAAGGTAAAAAGCCATTTACAACTCAAAGGCACAGGAGAGCACATCATGTAAGGATTTTCAAAGATGGGACCAACTCAGAAGAAGACTCTCGACACTCTGGTGAACGTTCAGGGATTGGATTTTGAAATTATAGAACATACCTGGGTGTTTGGCTCTACAATAAACTTGACACTTAAGTCCTGTACAACAAATTCCAAAGTCGTCTTTACTTGAGAGAGACTTGGGTCATTTGGGAGTCGGCAGGACTTAAAGAGGCCTTTTTAGAACATGGTCCAATATTCCAAACTGTGGAAACCCATGAAATGTTAAATGAGACGCAACTCCCAGGTGCTATAGTTAAATATAGAACAGGCACCTCCAGGTTTTAGAGGGTTAACAGCTCAGCAGACAAAACTAGTTGCAGAAACGTTTAATAAAAACCACAGGCCACTTTGATTTTAACATTTTAGTAATTCCCCCAACAAAACCACAGCATGAGGCACAAAAAATAAATAAACTAGCAATTTAGAGAAAAAAAAAAAACCTTAATTGCTCATTCTCACAATTTTAAGCTTTCCATGTTCTCTATCATTTAGACTGTACTAAAGAGTGATTTCAATCTAAGCAGAGAACAATTGCTTTCTCAGTTTATTCAATACTCTCATTATTTCTGAGAAACTCTTAGAAACTGAGTTAACTAAACGTTTTCCACAATTCCAGTGTGTCTGCTGCAGCTTTTTGTTGTTCTGCCTGATGTTTGCGTCGATGATGTGCATGTTGTACATGTGTGAGAAGGGGAGAGCTGGTTGCGGCGACAAGATGAGGTTAATGACGACAACAAGAATGGGGGAAACATTCCCCTGATGCACAATGTGGGAGCTAATATGTATGACGTGCTCATACATGAATGTATGTATGTATGATGGTCACCATCTTCGCGTGTTACCAGGGAGACCTTAACTACCTCCATGATCTGTGTGTCACAGCCGCCACTGCAGCTCCAGCTGCGACCCTGTTGACAATGTACCTGTCCCCTTCAATTCTCGGTGTTGTTGCCTTAAATGTACTCACCACCACTCATGGTTTAAAAAC
Source organism: Larimichthys crocea (assembly GCF_000972845.2). NCBI lineage: Eukaryota > Metazoa > Chordata > Actinopteri > Sciaenidae > Larimichthys > Larimichthys crocea. Next base: position 13,533,082 of record NC_040011.1, on the reverse strand, counting down.
TGAACTCTAGTCGATCTGCTCAAATCACAACTGTGCACCGTCATGTCACAAATGTGATTCCACTTCCATCAAGTGTGCTTTCACTCCTATCAAAGAGACCTGCTAAACGCAGTGACCCCTTTGAGAGTCCACAGGGCATCCTTCATAGCGTTTGTCACACTGTCCGCGCAAAGAAACTGTACGCAGCGATGAGGATCTAAATTCTACTGCTGCCACAGACTGCATGTGAAGTGATGAGGCTGATAACGCCTGCTCTCCATCTGACGGTGGTGCGGTGCACATGAGATAGCCCTATATCAAAGCACCTAGAAGTGAATCCCTGACATGTACATTGAACAGCTTGTGAGCAAAGTGATGCATAATGAATGGAGTGAATAAGATGAGAAAAAAAAATGTAAATGAGTACTTTGAGAGACACTGAATATTGCACCCAATTTAAAAATGAACACGATAGAAGGTATTGCAGGTACATCTTGGCTATTCAACACCAGTGTTATCCAAATCAGATGGTGCGGAGTCTTGCACAGTATGTGGTTGGATGATAGCTTATGTTTGATTGGTGGGGGGCCTGGCGGGGTGGCTCTTTTTGGGCGTCCTTGGCATTGAAAGCTTGACCATTCTCAGGCATACTGTCGCTTTGGTGCAATTTTAGCTGTAATACGTGTTGAAAATGAATTTAAATGAAGTTTAATGGATTATCTAGTTTACTTTAATAAATCTGTTTACTCCATTTAACACATCTACCAATACACAAGGTGTGATGTAATAGTGTTGTGTGAGCATGAGAAGAAAATCCTATTTTACTTATAGAGGAACAAGGTGTGACAGAGCTGATATGAGCTTTTCCTGTTGAAAAATCCCTACACGCGGCCCTGATGGCTTGCTAAAACTTTAATTTATACATAGTTTATATTCTTATTACACGTCGCATTGAAACGCTGCACAAAACTCTGCAATCACTGTACTAAACTCCAAGAAAGTGTTCAAGAGAGTGTGAACTAGCCAAACTCTTCTTTTCAGCTCGCTGACCTTCCAAACGTATTTGACAGAGGAGCTTTGCTTGTGCAGAGCAGAATCATTTCGAGTGTACTGTGGAATAAACAAGATAAGATCAGCCTTATTGTACCCAGAGGGAAAATTGTCTTTTGCACTGTGAGACCTTTTTTTTTTTCCCCTACAGGGGCAGGACAACTTATTTTATGTCATTTCAGATCAAGATGCTTTTGAGGGTTGAGTCTTACAGAGTTGGGAGCTGGTAGGCAGCTGTGGATCAATAAACACAGTTGTGTTAGAAAAACAGATATGCGTGGCTGCAGTCTATTGCTACAGGTGCTGGCTTTGTAGCTGTTGTTGGTGTGTGATGTTTTGACCTGTTGTGTTATTTAAAATTATTATGTGAGTGCACAAAATACCAGAAACCACCCACTCGCATAGAAACAAATATATAAGTAAAAAGATCATCACCACAATCAGACAGATTTGACCTGGACCATGTTGGTTCAAGTATTAATAATGTAAAGTTTTGAAAAGGGCTCAATGTGAAAAACCTAATTTTGCAAAATAACGTGCATAGAAACGTTTCATTTTGTTGCGTTGTAACCTTGTGCTGAAATCATTCAATTCATTTATCAGTCCAAACCCCTTAATGAGGAATAAAACAGATTTTACATTTGTGAGAGAAAAACTGAAGTATCATGATCTGATCCAAGTATTAAACCCTGACTCAGTACATTTGGTAGCCATTGCAGCACAACAAGCTTTGCACACCTTGATCTGGGGATTTCTGTCTCACAGATCTGTCACAGTGGATGTGGGCTGTCAGTGGACAGCCATTTTCAGGTCGCTTAAGAGATGTTTGATTGGGGTCAAGTCCATGCTCCGTGACTGGCCCATTCCTGCATTAGCTTGGCTGTTTGCGTAGGGTCATTGTCCTGTTGGAGGGCGACTATTGGCCCATCGAGTGCATTATCATTAAGGATGTTCCAGTGACTTAGTCTAGTTTATGTAGTGGGTATACTATGATGATTGCCCCCACACCTTGCGAGATCTCCCCTAGAGCGATACCCCTATAAGCACCACAACAGTACCACACTTTTGACAGTACATGCATTTAATCATAACCGATGGAATTCTAGTAGACTGGGTATATATTCAGGGAACCCCCTAAAACATTTATTGTAAGTAACGCAGGACTTTTACAGCCAAAACGTTTACAGCCGGGAGATTTAAACACTCTAGACTGATTTTATGTTCACATTTATGTAATGGAGCTGCATACTTTTCAGGGGTCTGCTTTATAGAATTGCGGTATGAACTGATTGTAGAGTAATGATTGAGTATTTACTCTAATTTAGTTGAATTAGTTGTGGATCACATAGACAGGTGCGTGCCTTTTAAACTACTCTTCATCATTTTGTTTTCTTTCCAATATGTTGGGGCATGTCATATTTTTTTAGCAAACAATTTCACTCAGCTAGAGGTATTTTAAAAGCAACAACTCCAACCAGATGCACCTAGGATGGGACTTATGTATGTGCTTACTGTAAGCCTTCGGGAACATCACAGGCTGCGAGGTTATTTTGGTGAACAGAGTCAGAATTGTGTTTATCTCCTCTGGTGTCACAGAGAACTCAGGACTGAGAAGCAGACTGACAACACACAGTATGACCTGGACAATGACCAGAAGAAATACACGACTGAATACAAGACAGGACAACCGCAGACAGGTGAAACCAATCAGGGTGGAACAGAAGAGAAACTGGTGGGAAAACACAACAAAGGCAGGAAGTAAAGAAACACATGACATAAAGGGGAAGGGAGGGGAAATTACAAAATAAAACAGGAAACACTAAACAACAATCCAAAACCAG